>NW_028123098.1:0-223464 GCF_965194805.1 Balaenoptera borealis | reverse complement strand
GTCTTCTCCCTTTTTCTCTTGATGAGTCTGGCTAATGGTTTATCAATTTTGTTTATCTTCTTGAAGAACCAGCTTTTAGTTTCATTGATTTTTGCTATTGTTTCCTTCATTTCTTTTTCATTTATTTCTGATCTGATCTTTATGATTTCTTTCCTTCTGCTAGCTTTGGGGTTTTTTTGTTCTTCTTTCTCTAATTGCTTTAGGTGCAAGGTTAGGTTGTTTATTCGAGATGTTTCCTGTTTCTTGATGTAGGCTTCTATTGCTATAAACTTCCCTCTTAGCACTGCTTTTGCTGCGTCCCATAGGTTTTGGGTCGTCGTGTCTCCATTGTCATTTGTTTCTAGGTATTTTTTGATTTCCCCTTTGATTTCTTCAGTGATCACTTCGTTAATAAGTAGTGTATTGTGTAGCCTCCATGTGTTTGTATTTTTTACAGACCTTTTCCTGTAATTGATATCTAGTCTCATAGCGTTGTGGTCAGAAAAGATACTTGATACGATTTCAATTTTCTTAAATTTACCAAGGCTTGTTTTGTGACCCAAGATATGATCTATCCTGGAGAATGTTCCATGAGCACTTGAGAAAAATGTGTATTCTGTTGTTTTTGGGTGGAATGTCCTATAAATATCAATTAAGTCCATCTTGTTTAATGTATCATTTAAAGCTCGTGTTTCCTTATTTATTTTCATTTTGGATGATCTGTCCATTGGTGAAAGTGGGGTGTTAAAGTCCCCTACTATGATTGTGTTGCTGTCGATTTCCCCTTTTATGGCTGTTAGTATTTGCCTTATGTACTGAGGTGCTCCTATGTTGGGTGCATAAATGTTTACAATTGTTATATCTTCTTCTTGGATCGATCCCTTGATCATTATATAGTGTCCTTCTTTGTCTCTTGTAATAGTCTTTATTTTAAAGTCTATTTTGTCTGATATGAGAATTGCTACTCCAGCTTTCTTTTGATTTCCATTTGCATGGAATATCTTTTTCCATCCCCTCACTTTCAGTCTGTATGTGTCTCTAGGTCTGAAGTGGGTCTCTTGTAGACAGCATATATATGGGTCTTGCTTTTGTATCCATTCAGCCAGTCTGTGTCTTTTGGTGGGAGCATTTAATCCATTTATATTTAAGGTAATTATTGATATGTATGTTCCTATTCCCATTTTCTTAAATAGTTTATGTTTGTTATTGTAGGTGTTTTCCTTCTCTTGTGTTTCTTGCCTAGAGAAGTTCCTTTAGCATTTGTTGTAAAGCTGGTTTGGTGGTGCTGAACTCTCTCAGCTTTTGCTTGTCTGTAAAGGTTTTCATTTCTCCATCGAATCTGAATGAGATCCTTGCTGGGTAGAGTAACCTTGGTTGTAGGTTTTTCTCCTTCATGACTTTAAGTATATCCTGCCACTCCCTTCTGGCTTGCAGAGTTTCTGCTGAAAGATCAGATGTTAACCTTATGGGGATTCCCTTGTGTGTTATTTGTTGTTTTTCCCTTGCTGCTCTTAATATGCTTTCTTTATATTTAATTTTTGATAGTTTGATTAATATGTGTCTTGGCATGTTTCTCCTTGGATTTATCCTGTATGGGACTCTCTGTGCTTCCAGGACTTGATTAACTATTTCCTTTCCCATATTAGGGAAGTTTTCAACTATAATCTCTTCAAATATTTTCTCAGTCCCTTTCTTTTTCTCTTCTTCTTCTGGGACCCCTATAATTCGAATGTTGGTGCGTTTAATGTTGTCCCAGAGGTCTCTGAGACTGTCCTCAGTTCTTTTCATTCTTTTTTCTTTATTCTGCTCTGCAGTAGTTATTTCCACTATTTTATCTTCCAGGTCACTTATCCGTTCTTCTGCCTCAGTTATTCTGCTATTGATCCCGTCTAGAGTATTTTTAATTTCATTTATTGTGTTTTTCATCGTTGCTTGGTTCCTCTCTAGTTCTTCTACGTCCTTGTTAAATGTTTCTTGCATTTTGTCTATTCTATTTCCAAGATTTTGGATCATCTTTACTATCATTATTCTGAATTCTTTTTCAGGTAGACTGCCTATTTCCTCTTCATCTGTTAGGTCTGGTGTGTTTTGACCCTGCTCCTTCACCTGCTGTGTGGTTTTTTGTCTTCTCATTTTGCTTATCTTACTGTGTTTGGGGTCTCCTTTTCACAGGCTGCAGGTTCGTAGTTCCCGTTGCTTTTGGTATCTGTCCCCAGTGGCTAAGGTTGGTTCAGTGGGTTGTGTAGGCTTCCTGGTGGAGGGGACTAGTGCCTGTGTTCTGGTGGATGAGGTTGGATTTTGTCTTTCTGGTGGGCACGTCCACGTCTGGTGGTGTGTTTTGGGGTGTCTGTGGCCTTATTATGATTTTAGGCAGCCTCTCTGCTAATGGATGGGGCTGTATTCCTGTCTTGCTAGTTGTTTGGCATAGGGTGTCCAGCACTGTAGCTTGCTGGTCGTTGAGTTAAGCTGGGTCTTGATGTTGAGATGGAGGTCTCTGAGAGATTTTCACCGTTTGATGTTACGTGGAGAAGGGAGGTCTCTTGTGGACCAGTGTCCTGAAGTTGGCTCTCCCACCTCAGAGGCACAGCCCTGATGCCTGGCTGGAGCACCAAGAGCCTTTCGTCCACATGGCTCAGAATAAAAAGGAGAAAAAAATAGAAAGAAAGAAAGAAAGAGGATAAAATAAAATAAAATAAAGCTATTATAATAAAAAATAAGAAAAAAAATTAAGAATAAATGTATTCAGAAAAAAAATTTTTTTTAATTTTTAAAAATAGATTTATTAATTTTTTGTAGTAAAAAATAAGAAAAAAATTATTAAGAAAAAAATTTATTAAGAAAAAATGTTTAATTTTTTAAAATAAAAAATATGAAAAAACTTATTAAAATTTTTTTTTAATTTCTAAAAATAGAAAATAAGGGAAAAAATATTAAGAAAACATTTATTAGGAAAAAAAATTTTTTTGAGTGAACAAAAAAACAAAGAAAAAAAACATGGACGGACCTAACCCTAGGACTAATGGTGAAAGCAAAGCTATACAGACAAAATCTCACCCAGAAGCATACACATATACACTCACAAAAAAAGGAAAAGGGGAAAAATTAATATATTCTGCTCCCAAAGTCCACCTCTTGAATTTGGGATGATTCGTTGTCTATTCAGGTATTCAACAGATGCAGGCACATCAAGTTGTTTGTGGAGCTTTAACCCACTGCTTCTGAGGCTGCTGGGAGAGACTTCCCTTTCTCTTCTTTGTTCGTACAGCTCCCGGAGTTCAGCTTTGGATTTGGACCCGCCTCTGCGTGTAGGTCGCCTGAGGGCGTCTGTTCCCCGCCCAGACAGGACGGGGTTAAAGAAGCAGCTGCTTCGGGAGCTCTGGCTCACTCAGGCCGGGGGGAGGGAGCGGTATGGAGGAGGCGGGGCAAGCCTGCGGCAGCAGAGGCCGGCGTGACGTTGCAGCAGCCTGAGGCGCGCCGTGCGTTCTCCCGGCGAAGTTGTCCCTGGATCACGGGACCCTGGCAGTGGCGAGCTGCACAGGCTCCCGGGAGGGGCGGTGTGTAGAGTGACCTGTGCTCGCACACAGGCTTCTTGGTGGCGGCAGCAGCAGCCTTAGCGTCTCCCGCCCGTCTCTGGGGTCCACGCTGATAACCGCGGCTCACGCCCGTCTCTGGGGTCCGCGCTGTTAGCCACGGCTCGCGCCCGCCTCTGGGGTCCGCGCTTATAGCCGCGGCTCGCGCCCGTCTCTGGAGCTCGTTTAGGCGGCGCTCTGAATCCCCTCTCCTTGCGCGCCACGAAACAAAGAGGCAAGAAAAAGTCTCTTGCCTCTTTGGCAGCTGCAGACTTTTTCCCGGACTCCCTCTCGGCTAGCACCGAAGCCCGAGCCTCAGCTCCCAGCCCCCACCCGCCCCAGCGGCTGAGCAGACAAGCCTCTCGGGCTGGTGAGTGCCACTCAGCACCGCTCCTCCGTGCGGGAATCTCTCCGCTTTGCCCTCCGCACCCCTGTGGCTGCGCTCTCCTCCGTGGCTCCGAAGCTTCCCCCCTCTGCCACCCACAGTCTCTGCCCGTGAAGGGGCTTCCTAGTGTGTGGAAACCTTTCCTCCTTCACAGCTCCCTCCCACTGGTGCAGGTCCTGTCCCTATTCTTTTGTCTCTGTTTTTTCTTTTTTCTTTTGCCCTACCCAAGTACGTGGGGAGTCTCTTGCCTTTTGGGAGTTCTGACGTCTTCTGCCAGCGTTCAGTGGGTGTTCTGTAGGAGCAGTTCCACGTGTAGATGTATTTCTACTGTATCTGTGGGAAGGAAGGTGATCTCCTCGTCTTACTCTTCCGCCATCTTGCCCCTCTCCCTATACTTCTTTAGACATGGTTTCATTTAGTTCTTTGAACATATTTTAAATAGCTATTTTAACATCTTCATTTAGTAAGTCCAATGTCTGAGATTCCTCACAGACAGTTTCTAAACTTTTGTATGGTCCATATATTTTGTTTTTACTTTGAATTTCCATATCTTGTAACTTTTTGTTGAAAACTCGACATCTTAAAAAATATAATGTGACAACCCTGGAAATCAGAGTCTACTACCTCCCTACAGTTTCCTGCTGTTGCTTTACGCTGTTTTTTTTTTAAGTAACTTTTCTGAACAAATTCTATGAAGTCTACTGAAGCTGCCACTCAACTAGCTTAGTGGTCAGCTAATGCCTAGATGGAGGTATCCTTAAACATCTAGAAACAATAAATCTCCCAGTCTTTGCCGAGGGACTACGTGCACATAGCCATCAATGCTGAGGGCAGGGAGTTATCAATTCTGCCTTAGCCTTCCCTTTCTTCTTGCCCAGAGCCTCAAGGGCAGCCAAAGGTAAAGGGTAGGCCCCTCTCAGATCTTTCCTGAGCATGCACTCAGGCCTGTGCACACTTGTGGTCTTCTAGAGTCCTAGGAATATATCAATGCTTTTCAAAATATCTATGGACATCTCATCCTCAGTTTTTCCGTTAAAGCTTTTGGTTAGTCTATTGTTTGTCTAAAGTGTTATCCACTGCCTCCTGCATTGTGACATTAAAACAGTTGCCTGGGGACTTCCCTGGTGGTCTAGGGGGTAAGACTCCGGGCTCCCAATGCAGGGGCCCCGGGATCGATCCCTGGTCAGGGAACTAGGTCCTGCAACTAAGGAGTCCGCATGCCGCAACGAAGATCCTGAGTGGTGCAACTAAGACCCGGCGCAGCCAAAATAAATAAATAAAATAAATAAATATTTAAGAAACTAAAATAAAACACTTGCCTGTAAGTGTTTTTTGACAAACACCTCACACATAGACACAGAGGCTCATACGCACTGGATAGCTCTGGGTAAGGTCAAATAAAGATAAGCCTTTTGAGTGGAGTCTTCCAGAGAGCCATCAGACAGATCAAATACTGACAATTCTTTGGGAATGAAATTGTGAAAGAGGTCCAGCTCTGTTCTGCTCCCTCCAGTCCTGGGAATGCAGGCTGATATTTTTCAAGGTTATCACTGAGCTGAGTGTGGCAATGAGAATAGGGCAAGGTAAAATGCCACAAGCTTACTATTCTTATCAAGGTTCAGCCATTTTTCTTGAATAAATGCTTACTACAAAAGCTACAAGCCTTTGGTTAATTTCGAGTTTTGGAAAAGTTTTCCATAAAGTTTTGCCAAAATTCTGTTGCTTTTATCACAGGGCAAAATGTTGGAGGTCTTTACTCCACCATTTTTTTCTGCTATTAACTCCTCACTTTGTTTTAAAAATCCCAACCAGTTCTCTCCCCATGGCTTTTTGCTCCTATTGACAGTACTAGTACACAAAATATTTAAATGTCTTTAAATGAATATAAAAATAACATCTATATTATATATTGGTATGAGGTATAAAATGGCTTACAAAAAAAAAGACATAGTACCTATCTTCACAGAACTTACTGTCAGATATAAATGAAATCCTGTTACTACTTCAGAGTGTTACTTGACCTAATGAGTAAATCTCTAACATCTATCTCTTTCTTTGCGAGGTTACCTTTGCCTTGTTTTTTTGTTTTTGTTTTGTTTTTAATTTATTTATTTTTATTTTTGCCTGTGTAGGGTCTTCGGTGCTGTGCACGGGCTTCCTCTAGTTGCGGCGAGCGGGGGCTACATTTCGTTGCAGTGCGCGGGCTTCTCATTGCAGTGGCTTCTCTTGTTGTGGAGCACGGGCTCTAGGCATGCGGGCTTCAGTAGTCGTGGCTCGCAGGCTCTAAAGCGCAGGCTCAGTAGTTGTGGCGCACAGGCTTAGTTGCTCTGTGGCATGTGGGATCTTCCCGGACCAGGGCTGGAACCCGTGTCCTCTGTATTGGCAGGCGGATTCTTAACCACTGCGCCACCAGGGAAGTCCCTTTGTTTTTGTCTCTAAAAGAATTTTATGAGTTCAATTGTTTACTCATTCTCAACTGAGGAGAAATTATTTGGTCCAAATATCTGCAATGGTTTATGACTTGCCCTTGGCCCCAAACTCTAGTTGGATCTTTCTAGTATCTATAGAATCACAACATACTAATAGACACTATCTATCAGAACAATTCCTAGGCTTTCATCTAGATCAGCTCTACTGGTCTAAGAAACTATTATTTTCTACTGTCAACTCCCTCACTCTCAGAATAGATGCAGAACATGATAAATGACAACCTCAAGTATATATAGCCAACAGATCTCTTCTTGTCTAACTGATGCATTCAGTACTTTATTTATACGGACAGTATTTCTCAGGATACAGTGTACCATCCCTGAGTCATTTCCTCTTCCCACTACTGTCCAATTTTTCTCAAAGTTAATGTCTCCAAAGGGAAGAGTTAGGATGTAAATGAATAGAAGTACACAGGAGGCCTCAAAAAATACTGGAACACCTGATTAGACTTCTATTGGTACATTCTGTCTTCTGAACTAGGGGGCTGAAAGTGAGACTGAGATAAAAGATTTTCCTACCTACAATCAATTAAGTAAGCTTGTTTTATGTCTCGTAGCCACTAAGTGAGTTTTTAAAATCATAGCCATGCAGGTAGTGAAAATTTCTTCCAGTTCCTGGTTATAGGCTTCATAATCAATCCTAACATATGAGCATTTTGTGGTTCTTTTTTTCAGTGGCATCACAGTGGGAAATCAGGAGCAATTATATCGGGGCTTTAACTCAGTTACCATTAGATACTAGTTGGGTCCTCTTAAAATTAACAGAAAATCTGCGTAAGACCAGGGACAACTACTTTCTTTTTAATTTCTACACCTATAAAGATGTCTATTGACAAATCATGAACAATTTATATCTAAACTGAACCAAGTCAACTCCTGTGGACCAATCAATATGTTATCCCAACAATCAAAACCCCGCACCATACCAACTCTGTATCCTTATAATTTTCCACAGAAAATATTTATTCAGTTCCTCCACAGGATGCTATTCATTTTCTAAATCTGCAGTTCTATTGTGGTGATCTCACAGGGATGTTGTGGGATATTTTAAAATTCTAGAGAAAGAGTGATATGTAATATCTGGTGTACAGGACAAAAACTAATCGCTAAAGATAGTTTAAAGTTTCAACATTAGATACTGCTACATTCCTTTCAATGCTGCTGTCTGTATCTCTGCAGAGTTGGATTTTTGACGGTTTCTGTAACAAAAGCAATAAATGAGGGTGGTTGTGTCCAATCTCATCTCAAGGTTTGAGAAACTGTGCCCTAATAGCCACACATATCTCGTTAGCAAGTAATTATGCATATTTCTGAACAAAGTAAAATGTTTTCTTTCAAACACAAAACGAAAAATATTTTTGCTTATTAAGCTGTAAGATCAAAACGCTAAGTATTTTTATACCCTAATAACATAATAGCTTAGTGTCTGAAAAAATACTTCATGTATTTATATGCTGCTGATGATTTATATCCCCACGATGATGAGAAAAGAAATCACCCAAACACTAAGGTGACTGTGAACAGAGAAAACTTGGAAACCTTTGTCCTAGATGGAGTCCACTAACCCAAACAAGTAACTGTTCATACAATTTTCTTCAAATATTTATCAAATGTTTGAGTGTACACAATACATCTGACCAAATAACTCACCTATCTGAACCAGAGCCTGTGTCATGAAAATCTCCATGTTTCACTTAAAGATTAAAGAGCACTGAGCTTTCATATGTCATCCAGAATTAAACAGCCAATCCACAAATAAAATTTCAAAAAATAAAATTTTGAATAATTTCTGCATAATACCTGAGTGTGAGCTCTCAATGGTGGTGTCTGACTTGGAATCCAGAGATGAAGGAATTTGTCTTAATTGGGGAACATAGTACATCTTTGTACTACCAGAAGGCTTATATGGCAACAGTAAAGGCTGGCCTAAGGACATAAAGATCAGAATAATTAATAAGAAAACATTTATTAATTAACTGAACAAATATTAAGCACCTTTAATGTGCCAAGCAGTGGTCAAGATTCTTGGAATGTATCAGTAAACTAGCATTCTAGAAGAGGGAGATAGACAGTAAACAATTAGCATACTAAATAAGTAAATCATCTAGTATTTTTATAAATTATTAGTGACATAAAAAATTAGAAAATACTGGGACTTCCCTGGTGGTGCAGTGGGTTAAGAATCTGCCTGCCAATGCAGGGGACAGGGGTTCGATACCTGGTCTGGGAAGATCTCACATGCTGTGGAGCAACTAAGCCTGTGCACCACAACTACTGAGCCTGCGTGCCACAACTACCAAAGCCCGCCCGCCCTAGAGCCCGAGCGCCACAACTACTGAGCCCATGTGCCGCAACTACTGAAGCCCACGTGCTCTAGGGCCCTTGTGCTGCGAGTACTGAGCCCTCGTGCTGCAACTACTGAAGCCTGTGCGCCTAGAGCCCACGCTCTGCAACAGGAGAAGCCACCACAATAAGAAACCCATGCACCACAACGAAGAGTAGCCCCTACTCACCACAGCTAGGGAAAGCCCGTGTGCAGCAACAAAGACCCAAAACAGCCACTCCCCCCCCAAAAATTAGAAAATGCTGAGGAAGATTAGAAGTATTTGGGAAATTGCAGCAGGATGCAGTTTAAATAGAGTGGTAAGGGTAGGATTCATTGAGAAGACGACTTCCTAGCAATCTATTCCATATTTAGATGGCTCTAACTAAGAAACACTTTATCTTATATTGAACCCAAACCTGGTCGTTGTTAACCCCTACTACTGATCTTTGAAGGTTCTCCCTCCAGAGTCATAGAAAGTAAATCTAATTCTCTTCTATGTGGCAGATTTTCAAAATAAGTTTCCCATTAAAAAAGTATAACTTCTCAATATTAAAAAAATACACAGAAATAAAAAAGACAAAGTCTTACCACTCAAAGATAACTATTATTAATATTTTAATGTATTTCTACAGGTCTTTCCTCTGTATTTCTTATTTGTTTACATAGTTGTGTATAGTATGTATAATGTGGAATTCAGTTTTTCTACTTTACATTGATAATAAAATATTCATTTTATTTCCTATCGTCACATTTTTTATCATTCTACTACACATTAAGTGTATTTAACCCTTCTCATAATGTTAAAAATTTAGGCTGGATTAAATTTTCAATAATAAAGAATTCTGTAATAAAGACTTCCTGTTTATAGCATACCCATTCTCCCCTGCTGCCCCATTTCACATAAGTTTTCTGATTTCAGAGTGAAAAATTATGTCATTTATAAAGTTTCTTTTTTTTAAATACTAACTGCTAAAATTCTTTCTAAAATGTCTGTGACATGGTAGTAATTTGATTATTATAGAAGATGAAATCTTTTTCTTCTTCTTCTTATTTTTTTGCTTCATTGGGTCTTCATTGCTGCACGCGGGCTTTCTCTAGTTGCGGTGTGGGGGGGCTACTGTTCGTTGTGGTGCGCGAGCTTCTCACTCTTCTCACTGCAGTGGCTTCTCTTGTTGTGGAGCACAGGCTCTAGGCACGCAGGCTTCAGTAGTTGTGGAGCATGGGCTCAGTAGTTGTGGCTCGCAGGCTCTAGAGCACAGGCTCAGTAGTTGTGGCACACGGGCTTAGTTGCTCTGCGGCATGTGGGATCTTCCCGGACCAGGGCTCGAACCCGTGTCCCCTGCACTGGCAGGTGGATTCTTAACCACTGCGCCACCAGGGAAGTCCCTGAAATCTTTTTCTATACACTTGTTTTTCTTTCATGATGTGGTAGAAACTCTCTCTCTCTCTGTAACAGCATTTTGATATTTAGCTGGGAACATACTGCTCATCTGTACACTGTATTTCCCAATCTCCCTTGCAGACATGTATGGACATATGACTAAGTCTGGGCCCATAGGTCAAGGGTGAGAATAATGTCTGCAACTTCCAGGCATCCCATTAAAACACTCCACCGGCTGCTGCTAAAATTTATCCTCCCCATTACTCTTCTTTTCCAGTATTTTCTTTATTAGTCTTCCGGAAAAAACTTAAGATCAATTAAACAAGTTCAAAAGAACAATTCCATTAGAATTTTGAGTAGAATTACATTAGAGTTTAAATTCATTTGGGAATAAATGACATCTTTAAATATTCAATTTTCCCATTCAGAAATATCCCATCCCTCCTTTTAGTCTACTCTCCTTTTCTATGCCTACACAAAGGATTAGTATTGCCATCACATGAGTCCTATAAAATTCTTGTTTAGGTTACTCCTCAGTATTCATGGGGTTGTACTGCTCATTCAAATAGAATTTTGTAGATAGCTACCACTTCTCCTGATTAAACACAACAGCTTCTTCAGTTTATCCTTATGGACCATGGTCTTCTCTTGCATCCTGTAATCACCTCTAGATGGACTCCTAGTTGCCCATGTCTAGTTTATAAAAATCAAAATACTCTAGACAGAGTCTGATAGTCCCAGAGTAGAATGAGATCTCCTTCATTCTGGACGCAATAACAACTTTTATATTACTTAGAATTGTGTTACCATCCTTGACCACTCCATCATTCTGATGATTTGACATGGAATCCATATTACTAGTACCCTGCTTCCAACCAAGGAACTGACTTCATAGTGAAGGAAATGAGACAACAGGCTGATGCCTAAAGGGAGTCACTGTTCTCCTCACAAGCCTGATCACCCACAGCTATGGTAAACTCAAAAACAAAAAAGCGAGTGAACAATTTACTGATAACTGTCATGGCACAAGCTGGGAGGCATCACTTTCTGAGGCTGGAATGCTAGCTTGCCAAATACGGCATGTGCTCAGAACCACATATGGCACTTGCCTATCCTACAGACAGAATGCATATATTTAGGAACAAAGGCAGAAGCCTTTAAAATCTTTTGCTTTCTATCTCTGTGACTCTGCTTTGTTTGATGGAAGATCTTAGAAATAAGGGAGGGGCACTTCTACCGGGAGACAGGAGCCATCTAGTCATTTTACATTCTTTATGTCACTGAAACAATACAGGGAATAGGATGCCATAGTGTTGACTAAAACTACAATTGACCTTAACTATCAGGGAGAAATAAGGTTACCTTAAAAGAAGAAAGTCAGTAGGAGTATGGCTTACACCTAGGGGACCACTTTACCAAGCCTGGTCATAGAAATTAACAAAAAATGACCTTAAACCTATGCAGGGCTAGCAAAGCCTTAGACTACTTAGGAATACTTGTACCAACCTATCAGGCAAAGCCCCAGCCAATGAGAACCTGGCTGAATTCAAGGAGAATGAAGAAATGTATAGAGGCTGGAAGAATTTAAATAACAGGAAAAATAGGCTGTAGCCTCTACTTCTCTTTGGACGTTGCTGTAGTCATTATTGTTAGAATATTGACTTAGTAGTTTTCTTCCTCCACCAGTGTATATAAAGCTTGGTGGTGATGGTTAAATTTACCATTTAGTTCAAAGTTTGCAGAAAATGGACAACAACAATTGGGCAGAATTACAATGGACCCAGGGCAAGAATGGCTACCATGTGGAGATGGAGAATTCAGAGGCAAGATAAGTGGCTTTTTGAAATTCTCAACAACTTTCTGTTTGGATGCAGAAGTCTTAAAGTTACTTTGGACTGCCTATCTCTGGGGGAAGAAGCGACTATTCAGCAAATAATGGTTGTTCCTGGGAGAGAAAGAAAGGACTGCAGAAGGGTAAAGAAGAAAGTCCAACCATAAACTTTATTCCTTCAAAAAACTTGCAAATGGAACTAAATATAAACATATAGCATATTACTCTTAATTTGTTAATTCAGAGCAGTGGACACATAGTCATAAATTCAACATGCTATTCTGTATACTTTTAAAATATTTTTAAAATTTTACTTCTGAATCCACAGAGTTAAAAATCTTTTATTATTAAACCAAATAATATTTCTCTTTTAAAGGAGTCTTTTCTACCAAGTACCTGTATGTAAAGGTAAGACCGTGAACTGTGGGCTCTATGTAGACCGATCCATTTGATGTCAGAAGAGGTATAAAATACACTTTCACAGTTGGATTTCCTCTCCTGTGCTCTGCCACCAACATGAAAACAGCATACCCAGAGTAGCCTGGGTTTCAGTACAAGGCATGTGGAACAGACCCAAACCGTTTTTGCATCCTGATGCCAAACTCCAACTGACTCATAAGCCCATGAGTGAGGAAAGCAAATGTCTGTTGTTACGAAGCACTGAGATTTTCGAGGTTCTTATACAGTATCACGGTGGCAATAGGTAACTGACACATTAAAGGTGTTCTGTGTGATATTGATTAGACTATACATTTGGGGGGCATAATTTTATATCACAATAAAAATGTATAAGATATATAACCATCTCGGGTTTCCCTGATAGCGCAGTGGTTAAGAATCCGCCTGCCAATGCAGGGGACACGGGTGCCAGCCCTGGTCCGGGAAGATCCCCCATGCCGCGGAGCAACTAAGCCCATGTGCCACAACTACTGAGCCTGCGCTCTAGAGCCCGCGAGCCACAACTACTGAGCCCATGCACCGAAGCCCACGCGCCTAGAGCCCGTGCTCCACCACAAGAGAAGCCACCGCAATGAGAAGCCCGTGCACCGCAACGAAGAGTAGCCCCCGCTCGCCGCAACTAGAGAAAGGCTGCACGCAGCGATGAAGACCCAACACAGCCAAAAATAAAATAAATAAAAGTAAAAAAAAAAAAAAGAAAAGAAATATAACCATTTCAACATATAAATGTATTTATTCAAATTAAATTCAGTGCAATTTACATGTGGAACTAAGCAATTTTCTTTATACATTTAGGCATATTCCATTTATACCTACAGACAGGTAAACTTTTTGCACAAGTAGGAAAACTTAAAATATATTTTGAATAGATTTGTACAAACTGTTGAATACTTTAAAATTAGTAATTGAAAGTTCCCACCCTCATTTGGAGGTAGAATGGGAACTTAACTTTCCAGTTACTGGTCTGAAAAAGAAAATAACTTGCTATAATTTTGAATGTTATATAGTATAAGCACTATAAAAATATCACTGTCATGATAGCATAGGAACACTCTAAATGTAGACCTTATGGTAGAAATTGCTAGCTGTTCACCAAAACTCATTTCTTCTTCATCCTGGAAAGCACAGCTAAACTATTCCTAGTCAGTGGAAAGTGATGTGGGCCACACCTAGGCCTAGCCCATAAAAGCCTCCCAACATGTGCTCCTCCATGCTTTTCGTCCCTTCCAGTTGACTATGATGATGAATCCAAGGTTCCATGTTTTAAAGAAAGCAGAGTCACAGTCAACCTGGGTCCCTGCTCAACGTTTCTTGAGCAAGAAATAGACTGGTATTGTGTTTGCTATCTGTTCACTGTATCATGCAAAACAATAGTAAAAGAAACAATGCCAAATAGTTATCTACCTCCCTAAAATTGAACCTCTATAGTTTTTATGTTTTCATGAACTACTTGCATTCTTATGACAAGTATTATGAGTTGAAAATACGTCAGCCACAAGTAGCATGAGTTTCACATAGGTTGTTAACTTCACTAGAAATTGAAGTAAAAACATAATAAATTATATTCTCTTCATAGCTATGTAAATAAAAGATGTTTTAATCATGTACAACCTAATGCTTAAAATTAAAATTAGGTTTTCTAACTAGAAAGACCCAATCAAGAAATTTCTTAGTTAATGACACACAAAAGTTGGTAATGTGACCTAAAATTCTCTTACCATCTGTGCCATGAAGAACAGTAATCTGTTGGACTGAAGATGATGAAGCAAACTTGACAGGAACTTTGCCCAACTTCTGTGTACTGAGGTCTGGAATATCATGTCCACGATCTTCAGCATTAACAAAAATCTCAGATGAAAACATGGTTTTTCCTGGACTCTCTGTTGTTATCTGAGTGACTGCATCAGATGATAATTTTCCAGAGAAGGGAGAAAACG
Organism: Balaenoptera borealis; assembly: GCF_965194805.1. Lineage (NCBI taxonomy): Eukaryota > Metazoa > Chordata > Mammalia > Artiodactyla > Balaenopteridae > Balaenoptera > Balaenoptera borealis. The sequence goes on along the minus strand of NW_028123098.1, from coordinate 209,108 downwards.
GGGTCTTAATCTCCTTTGGTGATCTGAACAAAAAAGAGAAAGCACACAGCAGGTCATATCCTTGGCTTATCAAATACTGTAATTTCTTTCCAAATGTGGCTTCAATATTTTTTGGAGACACATCCAACTCAAATGGTTAAGTTATTTCTGCAGTACCCTGTGCTTTTTTACATACTTATTACAGGGTGATCATGCATGAGTTTACTTTTACTTATTTTAAAATCTACTTTTATTTTGGATTTAGAATGCTATTATATAAGGAAAGGGTACTTTTCAGTTGAAGTGGAAAGATATCCATTAAAAAATAATTACTGGAAGTCCACTATAAATTAGGGGACTATGCTAAACGCATAGAGTGTACAAAAATAAAAAAGAAACAGAGCCTTTCCTCAAAAAGTTTATATGTCAGTGGGGGAACCAGAGGTTTTTAAGGTTGTAATTATGTATATAGATTATAAAGAATCCATATTAAAACATAATGGAGTAAATAAATGAGTGTATAAATAAATAAATAATAGGAGGGAGGGAGAAGACAAATCTTGCCAACAGAAGAATTCCATATGTAGGTAACCTCCCCCCCGCCCCCCCCCGGCATCCATCTCCTCCCCAAGGAGGTGGAGGTGAAGCTTAATCTTCCCCTTAAGTCCAGTCCTGGGCTGGCCTTAATGATTGAATTCCAGAGACAGTATAAAATGGGAGAAAAAGTAACTTTACAGTGGAGAAACCAAGCAAACACCATGTTATGCAAGTGATGATGTTTCACATCACCAGTGATGTCACGGAGACACTACATACTCTCTGTTATGATGTGATGAGACGGTTACTTCGCTTCTGCGGTATTCTTTGTCAAAACCTATAACTCCAGTCGAATCATGAGAAAAACATCAGCCAAACCCAGACTGAGAACAATTCTACAAAATATCAGACAAATATTCCTCAAGACTGTCAAAATCATGAAAAACAAGGAAGGAATGAGGAACTGTCATAGACCAGAGAAGACTAAGGAGACATGACAACTAACTAAGTGGAATGTGATATACTGGATTGGGTCCTAGAACAGAAAAAGGTCATTAACAGGAAAACTGGTGAAATCCAAAAAAAGTCTTAAGTTTAGTTAATAGTAATGTATAAATGTTGGCTTTTTAATTTTGAAAAATATACTATGGTAGTATAAGATGTTAGCAATAGGAAAAACTGGGAGAGAGGTAAAGGGAACTCTGTTTGTATCTTTTCTGCAGATTTGAAATTATTTGAAAATGAAAAAGGTCATTTTTAAAAAATGGAGTAATACTGTATTGTATTATATCACAGAAGAAGAAGACCTTTTAAAAGGTCTTTTAAATCTCTACCCTCTATATACTATTCACTAATTAAAAGGACAATTATGAGAAAAGAAAATAGGCCCATCTCCCTTATGTATACAGAAGCAAAAATCATACACAAAATGTTAGACAATCAAATGTAGAGTGTGTGAGTGAGTGAATGTGTGTGTGTGTGTGTGTGTGTGTGTGTGTGTGTGTGAATTCCTACCAAGTTGTTTTACTCCAGAAATGCAAGGTGAGTTAACATTCAAATATCAATAAATGTCATGCACCACATCCATAAAATAAAGGAGAAAATGTATATGATCATATCAGTATAGTCAGATAAAGCATTTGATAAAATTCAATAATTATGTATGATTAAAAACTCATAGCAAAGGGAAACTACAAAAAACTTTAGAGCCACCATCCTATTTATAGTGAAATGTGGAGAACGTCCACTGTAAGATTAGGAACAAAATAAGAATGCCAACTCTTACCTTTTCTATTCAACCTATTAGTAAAAGTATTAAATGGCATTAGCAGTAAGGCAGGAAAAAGAAATCAGAAATATAAGGCTAAGAAAGGAAGAAATCATACTGTCACTTTCCATAGTTGATATAATTAAGGATACAGAAAATCCAAAACCATCTACAGATAACTTATTAGAATATCAGTTAGTTTTTAGAAGAGTTGCCAGATAAGAGACCAAACATTAAAAAATTCCACTAACATTTTTCTGTGTCTGAAAAGTTATAAAATTAAAAACTAAAAAATATGCCATCTACATTATCATCAAAACATCATATACCTAATAATAAGTGTAATAAAAAATGTAAGAACCCTATTAGAATAGAAAACTATTGATATATCATAGAGAGAAATTAAAGGTGATCTAAATAGGATTTCTGCTTTGAGGCAGGATGTATAGGCATACCTCACTTTATTGCACTTCACTTTATTGTACCTTGCAGATAATGCTTTTTTTTTTTTTTTTTTTTTTTTTTTTTTTACAAATTGAAGGTTTGTGGCAACCCTGTGTCAAGCAGCTCTACTGGTGGTGCCATTTTTCCAACAGCATTTGCTCACTTCGTGTCTCTATGTCATGTTTTGGTAAGTCTCACAATATTTCAAACTTTTTCACTATTATACTTGTTACATGATCTGTGATCAGTGATCTTTGATGTTACTATTGCAAAAAGATTACAGCTTGCTGAAGGCTCAGATGATGGGTAGCATTCTTAAAGTCTACTTTCAAATTAAGATATGTACTTTTTTTAGACATAATGCTATTGCACACTTAATAGACTACAGTATAGCATAAACATAACTTTTACATGCACTGGGAAACCAAACAACTCGTGTGACTTGCTTTCTTATGATATTCTCCTTATTGTGGTGTCTGGGACCAAAGCCATATCTCCATAATAATATGCCTGCACTAGGTAGGCACAGGCCATCACTCCTGCTGCAACGAGCAAACAAACTTGAATAAAAGATCATCGAGCTAAGGAAGCAATCAAGAAACAATATCAACTAATATGCTAGAGAGGGACATTTAGAGATTTGGAGCAGGGGTTTGGTGTAGGGAGACATACTCCACTGGAAAAGAGAAATCACCATATCTTTTGATGAACTCATTTGCTGGCATGATGGAGTGAAATCTAGCAGAATGTCAAGCCGATTTCCCCCACAGGACATTTCCTTAGTGTCAGGGTGGTATAGGATGATGGGGGACTGAGCCAAGAAAGCAGAGTGAAATTTCCTGCACAGTCATGGCACTAACAAACCAAATCCCGCTAGATAAAGGGGCCTGTGACAATCATTAGGTCTCCTCTTCAAGACATTTGCCAGTTTTTGAACCTATATAAAGCAGGAAGCTAAATACCTAATGCCTGAGGGAGAGAACTTTCCAAAGTGAGGAATTAGAGACCTACCAGACTCACAGTAAAAACCCAGAAGTGCCATCCCCAAGAAGGGGGCTGAGTCAGAAAAAGTGAAGTCATCTGCAATGTTTCAGTGTTTATGAGACAAATTTTCACTGAGAAAGTGTAACGGCAACAAATACATAGCTGGTCTCTCCTTACATTTGCCATACTCTGAAGCTGTGAGAACTGAGAGCCTAAAGAGCTGAATTCAAACATCTGAAAGACTGAAGTCAATAACTGACTGTATTTATTGAAGAATCAAAGACCTGTCAGGCTCACAGCAAAAATCCAGGGAGGCCACAAATTAGGAAAAATCATAGGTAGGATGAGACAACTAAAGCTCCAACCCAGTTCTGACCTAGTAAAATTCCTGAAATGACTGAAATGATCAGCCACTCTGATTAACAGAGAAAAGGGTAAATCTTCTCTGGTGCAAAGTAATAGCATCTTCAGTCTCTATGAATTTTTTATTCACCACGTCCAGCACACAATCAAAAATTATGAAATTCCTGAAGCAGGAAAAAGTGACTAAAACTTAAGACAAAAAAAAAAAAAAAAAAAAAAACCAAGAAAAATTGATTTAGAGGGAATTCAGATTCTGGAGTTAGCACAGAACTTTAAAATGACTATATTGAGAGTAAAAGATGGGGATTAATAGATTAAAATATGGAGAATCTCAACAGAAAATTGGAATCAATTTTAAAAAATCAAATACAGATAAATGAAAAATAAGAAAACTGATCCCCAGCAGACCTTAGGGAATACTAGAAGAAATTTTTTTGGGCTGAAGTAAAATGGCCCAACATAGAACAGAGCTGGGCTCTCGGTCCCATATTGAACTCGAGTTGGAAGAGGCGAGTCCGGTCTCAAAACGGAGGTAAAACCGCCGCCCGGTCGCCCCCAGCCCGACTCCGGCCGCCGCCGCCGCCGGGGGGAGGAGGGCCATGATCCAAAGGAACCAGAACAGTTGAGAAAACTGTTTATTGGTGGTCTGAGCTTTGAAACTACAGACGATAGCTTAAGAGAACATTTTGAGAAATGGGGCACACTTACAGATTGTGTGGTGATGAGAGACCCCCAGACAAACCGTTCCAGGGGCTTTGGTTTTGTGACTTACTCTTGGGTTGAAGAGGTGGATGCAGCAATGTGTGCTCGACCACACAAGGTTGATGGGCGTGTAGTGGAACCAAAGAGAGCTGTTTCTAGAGAGGATTCTGTAAAGCCTGGTGCCCGTCTAACAGTGAAGAAAATTTTTGTTGGTGGTATTAAAGAAGATACAGAAGAATGTAATTCGAGAGACTACTTTGAAAAGTATGGCAAGATTGAAACCATAGGAGTTATGGAAGACAGGCAGAGTGGAAAAAAGAGAGGATTTGCTTTTGTAACTTTTGATGATCATGATAGAGTTGATAAAATTGTTGTTCAGAAATACCACACTATTAATGGGCATAATTGTAAGTGAAAAAGGCCCTTTCTAAACAAGAAATGCAATCTGCTGGATCACAGAGAGGTCGTGGAGGTGGATCTGGCAACTTTATGGGTCGTGGAGGAAACTTTGGAGGTGGTGGAGGTAACTTTGGCCGTGGTGGAAACTTTGGTGGAAGAGGAGGCTATGGTGGTGGAGGTGGTGGCAGCAGAGGTAGTTATGGAGGAGGTGATGGTGGATAAAACGGATTTGGAGGCGACGGTGGTAACGATGGTGGTGGTCCTGGTTACAGTAGTAGAGGAGGCTATGGTGGTGGTGGACCAGGATATGGAAACCAAGATGGTGGATATGGTGGCGGTGGTGGAGGATATGATGCTTACAATGAAGGAGGAAATTTTGGAGGTAACTATGGTGGTGGTGGTGGGAGCTATAATGATTTTGGAAATTATAGTGGACAACAGCAATCAAATTATGGACCCATGAAGGGGGGCAGTTTTGGTGGAAGAAGCTCGGGAAGTCCCTATGGTGGTGGTTATGGATCTGGTGGTGGAAGTGGTGGATATGGTAGCAGAAGGTTCTCAAAACTCAGAAGAAAAGGGCTACAGTTCTTAGCAGGAGAGAGAGCGAGGAGTTGTCAGGAAAGCTGCAGGTTACTTTGAGACAGTCGTCCCAAATGCATTAGAGGAACTGTAAAAACCTGCCGCAGAAGGAACGATGATCCATAGTCAGAAAAGTTACTGCAGCTTAAACAGGAAACCCTTCTTGTTCAGGACTGTCCTAGCCACAGTTTGCAAAAAGTGCAGCTATTGATTCATGCAACGGAGGGTCAATTAGATGTACATTCCTGAGGTCTTTTATCTGTTGTAGCTTTGTCTTTTTCTTTTCATTACATCAGGTATATTGCCCTGTAAATTGTGGTAGTGGTACCAGGAATAAAAAATTAAGGAATTTTAAACTTTTCAATATTTGTGTAGTTCAGTTTTTCTACATTTTAGTACAGAAACTTTAACAAAATGCAGTTTTGAAGGTGTTTCCTTGTGAGTTAACAAGTAAAGAAGATCATTGTTCATTAATATTTTGTATGAATTTTGCTAAAGTTAACTGTAAAGAAACACCTGCTGACTTGCAGTTTAAGGGGATCTATTCTCCCCATTTCCAAACCATGAAATGAATGGGCTCTGACATGTGGAGAGAATAGATATTTGTATGTTTGCAATGTGTGTTTTAGATAATAGAATTGGGTATTTAAATTAGCATATTTGTGAATTTAATAGCTTTAAGATTTACTTCAAATGAAAAATCTCAGAATTCAAAAAAAAAAAAACAAAAGAACAGAGCTGGGAGCGCGATTGGCGCTGCCTGCGGGGGAGGAGCGCCGCCGCCGCCGCGAGCTGGGAGCTCGATTGGCGCTCCCTGCGGGGGAGGAGCGCCGCCGTCGCCGCCGCGAGCCGGGAGCTCGATTGTCGCTGCCTGCGGGGGAGGAGCGCCGCCGCCGCGAGCTGGGAGCTCGCTTGGCACTGCCTGCGGGGGAGGAGCGCCGCCGCCGCCGCCGCCGCGAGCTGGATTGGCGCTGCCTGCGGGGGAGGAGCGCCGCCGCGGCCGCCGCCGCGAGCTGGGAGCTCGTTTGGCGCTGCCTGCGGGGGAGGAGCGCCGCCGCCGCCGCCGCCGCGAGCTGGGAGCTCCATTGGCGCTGCCTGCGGGGGAGGAGCGCCGCCGCCGCCGCCGCCGCCGCCGCCGCCGCCGCGAGCTGGGAGCTCGACTGGCGCTCCCTGCGGGGGAGGAGCGCCGCCGCCGCCGCCGCCGCGAGCTGGGAGCTCGATTGGCGCTGCCTGTGGGGGAGGAGCGCCGCCGCCGTCGCCGCCGCGAGCTGGGAGCTCGCTTGGCGCTGCCTGCGGGGGAGGAGCGCCGCCGCCGCGAGCTGGGAGCTCGCTTGGCACTGCCTGCGGGGGAGGAGCGCCGCCGCCGCCGCCGCCGCCGCGAGCTGGATTGGCGCTGCCTGCGGGGGAGGAGCGCCGCCGCCGCCGCCGCCGCGAGCTGGGAGCTCGTTTGGCGCTGCCTGCGGGGGAGGAGCGCCGCCGCCGCCGCCGCGAACTGGGAGCTCGATTGGCGCTGCCCTGCGGGGGAGGAGCGCCGCCGCCGCCGCCGCCGCCGCCGCCGCCGCCGCCGCCGCCACGAGCTGGGAGCTCGATTGGCGCTGCCTGCGGGGGAGGAGCGCCGCCGCCGCGAGCTGGGAGCTCGATTGGCGCTGCCTGCGTGGGAGGAGCGCCGCCGCCGTCGCCGCCGCGAGCTGGGAGCTCGGTTGGCGCTGCCTGCGGGGGAGGAGCGCCGCCGCCGCCGCCGCGAGCTGGGAGCTCGACTGGCGCTCCCTGCGGGGGAGGAGCGCCGCCGTCGCCGCCGCGAGCCGGGAGCTCGATTGTCGCTGCCTGCGGGGGAGGAGCGCCGCCGCCGCGAGCTGGGAGCTCGCTTGGCACTGCCTGCGGGGGAGGAGCGCCGCCGCCGCCGCCGCCGCCGCGAGCTGGATTGGCGCTGCTTGCGGGGGAGGAGCGCCGCCGCCGCCGCCGCCGCGAGCTGGGAGCTCGATTGGCGCTGCCTGCGGGGGAGGAGCGCCGCCGCGGCCGCGAGCTGGGAGCTCGATTGGCGCTGCCTGCGGGGGAGGAGCGCCGCCGCCGTCGCCGCCGCGAGCTGGGAGCTCGATTGGCGCTGCCTGCGTGGGAGGAGCGCCGCCGCCGCCGCCGCCCCCGCCGTCGCAGTCGTCGTGAGTGAAGAAGCGCCTCGGTGACGCCTGGTGAGGGCCCTCGCCGACGCCTGGGCTTACCTGCCGCCCGGCCAGCTCCGCTCGTTTCCCGTCCCCCGCGGCCCGGCGCGGGGCAGGCCTGCCAGGGCCATGGAGGACGAGGTGGTCCGCATTGCCAAGAAGATGGACAAGATGGTGCAGAAGAAAAACGCGGTGAGCGCGGCGGGCGGCGCGGGCCGGAGGGAGGCCGGGCGGCGGGCGGGGGCCAGTCGGCCTGAGGGGGCTCCCGGCCCGCGGTGAGCGCGGCGGGTGCTGCGAGACGGCGGCGAGGCCCGCGCTCTGGGGAGGGGTTCCTGGGGAGGGGAGAGCTTCGTGTCCCGCGGCCGCGTCCCGGGCAGGGGTTCTGGGGGGCGTCCTGTCCCGCAGCTGCGTCCCGGGCAGGGGTCTGGGGGGCGTCCTGTCCCGCAGCTGCGTCCCGGGCAGGGGTTCTGGGGGGCGTCCTGTCCCGCGGCCGCGTCCCGGGGAGGGGGTCCTGGGGGGGTCCCGGGGAGGGCGTCCGGTCCCGCGGCCACCGGCGCTGGGATCCGCCCTGGGCGCCCGAGGCCCCTCGTGATTAGCGCAGCCCGGTAAACTCTATGGAGGCATCCTCCTCATTATTTTAAACGTGACGGTGGTAAAGCCTCGCTGGTTTAGCTGAAGAGTGCAGAGAGCCCTCCCTGTTTGAAAGAATTGGTTCTCTTTCCCGGGCTTATTGGCCAGCAGCGAGAAAACAACATCAAACAGAGGTTTGTGATCAGTTTTAGACATGAAACTGTTCAAGCAAAACGTGAATTTCCTGGATCTTATTTTTGAGGAAGGCTGAACATTCCCTTGATTGTCTCAACTCCCCTGCATGTTTGCTTAGCAATTAAAAAAGGTGAACTACGCCAGTGTACTTGGCAAGTTGCTAAACTTTTTGGAAAAAGTGGATCTTGTTAGGCCGCGGAGTGCGGGGAGCTGTGTTTAAGGCATTGCCGCCGACGAGGCTGTGCTGCCGGCTGGATTTGGACACATGTCGTTGCTGGTCCTCTCAGTGGTTTACAGTTGCTACCGGTGGCGTTTTCTGTCACTGATAACGTGTGCACGTGAACGTGGTCTCTTGCGGTTTGTATGAGGTGCTCCAGTTTCTGCATTTCTTTCCACCTGTGTGGGCCACTCTCAGTCCCTTGCTTCCGAGTCGTCTATATTTTCAGCTAAACTTCTGAAATTCTAAGTCCAACGAATGTGAAGGAGAGAAGGGCTGCTCTGATTTGCACAGCACTTTGGAGTTACAAAGCGTTTGTGCAGAATTCTTTGGGGACTCACGACAGCTGTGTTGCATTCATTTTACAGAATAAGAAACTGAGTCAGACCAAGCAGTTCACCTCCTTAAATGAAGTGTGCGTTGTGGATTAAGCCAGGACCCGAGTTTTCTGCTGGGCAGCATGCAGAAGTAGTGTTAAACACCGAATTCTTAAGACTTCAGACTTGGTGTGCGCCTCTTTTCCTTTAACAGGTGCATTGCCCGGCGTGTAATTTCATACCCTGTTCATCTGTCTTTGCAATTTTGGCTTTTTAAAGGATTTCCTGTTTGTTTTCTGTTGCAGACGTTGCCGGTGCCATTTATTTTTTCTGTTGATACAGGCCTTTCATTCCTCACTGCAAGTGATGAGTTCTGTATATTTGATTGGCTGAACGTTTCTGTTATTCTGTTTAAACTGGCAAGTTTTTTTTCTTTGCCTAGAGAACCCTAGACTCCCCTAGTAGAAGCTGGCTCCTAGGGAAAAAGGCCGTTTCTTGGGTAATTTTTTTCTCGAACTCAGGCTATAAAATGTGTACCTTTTAATCATCTAGTGCACTAGGTGTTTTTGTTTGTTTCCTTTCCTTGAAATAGACGTTTCCTAGAAATGAGGAATTCCTTAGTGAGCAAGTATGGAGAAGACCAGTTTGTATTTATCTGCAGTTCTCAAATTATAAACACATAATGCGTCAGCAGGAGAATGAGGATAAGCTCCACAGATGATCCTCAAGTCTCACTTTTCTTTTCAAATCTTATATTTCTAGTAGTACAGAACTTTACCAATATAAAAACTTGCCCCCCCCCCAAAAAAAAAGAACACAACTGCAGGAAAGAACAAAGAGCACTTAAAGTGTGTGTGTGTCTAATATATACATGTACATATACCCAGGTACATACACCTTTATATTTATATGTTATTTTGTAAATAAGTGACAATAATAATGTCTTGTGGAGATGTAGAACAGAAGTATACAACGAAAGCACAAACAGCAGGAGGGGCAAATGGAGTTAAACTGTTCAACCTCCATGGGATGGTTCCATGGAGGAGGCAGAGAGGGGGATGGGATCCTCGAAGAGCTGCTGAAGACCTTGCATTTTTTGCAGATCTCTTTAGAATGCTACTTGCATATTGTGCTCTCACTGAATGCACCTGGCTGAGCTATGGCACATTAGCACGGTAAACATTTGTCAGATTTGCCCTAGTCAGAAAATTTTCTATACCTGCCATCCTGCTTGGCACTTAAAAAAAAATTTTTTTTTTTTAAGCTCTCTATGATATAGGGATGATGGGTGAAGAAGGTAGGCTGCAGGGTAATATGTAGTATGTATGATCCCATTTTGATACAGTAAACAGAAAGTATTAAATGCATGCCTGTTTGTATGAGCAGTGAGTTTGCATGGTTATCTCAAGAGGGAGGGAATGGGACGGGTAGAGAAAGAGACTGACCACGGACTATTGTTTTACTTGTTACAAGAGGCATGTGTTGCCTTCATTTCTGATTAAACTTTTTGTGTCCAGATTATTGTAGGTTTACATGCAGTTGTAAGAAATAATAGTGCGATAGCTCCTGTGTGTCCTTTACCCAGTTTTCCCCAATGGTAACATCTTACAGAATCATAGTATACTGTCACAACCTGGGTATTGCCATTGACACAGTCAAGATAGAGAACATTTCCATCCCACAGGATCTCTCCTGATGCCATTTTATAGCCACTGCTGCTCCCCCACTCCCCACCAAATCATAATGATCTGATAGTGCAGTGGATAAAGTTGCAATAAAGTTTTTGTGCAGATGATCAAGGGAAAATACCCCCTGGGGAAGATGGCCCGTCTCCCACTCCCCCGGCCCTATCTGTCCCTGGCAACCTGTCATTTCAAGAATGTTATGTGGGACTTCCCTGGTGGCGCAGCGGTTAAGAATCTGCCTGCCATTGCAGGGGACATGGGTTTGATCCCTTGTCCGGGAAGATCCCACATGCCGCGGAGCAACTAAGCCCATGCGCCACAACGACTGAGCCTGCGCTTTAGAGCCCGGGAGCCACAACTACTGAGCCCACGTGCCACAACTACTGAAGCCCGCGTGCCTAGAGCCCGTGCTCTGCAACAAGAGAAGCCACCGCAGCGAGAAGCCCGCACACTGCAACAAAGAGTAGCCCCCGCTCGCCGCAACTAGAGAAAGCCCACACGCAGCAACGAAGACCCAACGCAGCCAAAAATAAAATAAATTAACTAATTAATTAAAAAAAAAAGAATGTTATGTGAATAAAATCATATAGTGTGTAACCTTTTTTTTTTTTTAAGTAAAAAAAATTTTTTTTTGGCTGCGCTGCCGGTTGTGCGATCTTAGTTCCCCGACCAAGGATTGAACCCAGCCCAGGTAGTGAAAGTGCTGAGTGCTAAACACTGGACCGCCAGGGAATTCCCAGTATGCAACCTTTTGGATTGGCCTTTTTCAATCAGTGTAATTCCCTGGAGAGTCATCCAAATTGCATGAATCAACAGTGCTCCTCTTTTTTAAAAAAAATATTTATTTATTTATTTATTTGGCTGTGCGGGTCTTTAGTTGCAGCATGCGGGATCTAGTTCCCTGACCAGGGATGGAACCTGGGCCCCCTGCATTGAGAGTGCAGAGTCTTAACCGCTGGAACACCAGAGAGGTCCCAGTGCCGCTTTCTTTTTAATTGCTGAGTAGTATTCCATGGTTTGGCTGTACTTCAGTTTGTTTAATCACTTGCCCATTGAAGAACATCTGAGTTTTTTTTCCCATTTCCTGACTATTACTGATAGAGATGCTGTGGACATTTGTGTACCTTTTTTTGTGCGAACATGCGTTCTCTGGGATAAATGCCGTAGGGTATGTGTTGCTTTTTTTGTTTTTTTTTCGGCTACGCTGTGCCACATGTGGGATCTTGGTTCCCCAATCAGGGATCGAGCCCGTGCCCCCTGCATTGGGAGCTTGGAGTCTTAACCACTGGACTGCCAGGGAAATTCCTGTATTGCTCCCCCCGCCCCACTTGATTGATTGATTGGTTGATTGGCTGTATTGGGTCTTAGTTGCGGCACGCGGGACCTTCGTTAAGGCATGTGGGATCTTTATTGTCGTTGCGGCGCACGGGCTCTTCGTTGCAGCATGAGAGCTTCTCTCTAGTTGTGGCGTGCGGGTTTTCTCTCTCTAGTTGTGGCACGTGGGCTCTGTAGTTGTGGCGTGCAGGCTCCAGAGCGCGTGGGCTCTGTAGTTTGCTGCACGTGGGCTACCTCATTGAGGTGTGCGAGCTCAGTAGTTTGGTGCGAGGGCTTAGTTGCCCCGCGGCATGTGGGATCTTAGTTCCCCGACCGGGAATCGAACCCGCGTCCCCTGCATTGCAGGACGGATTCTTTACCACTGAACCACCAGGGAAGTCCCTGTATTGCTTTTTTAAATTCAAAAAAAAAAAAAAGGAAAAGCAATTAGAGGTGAAACAACTAATTATATGATGGCCTTTCAAAGTACATATTCAAACCCTACATTCTTGGTGTACATAAGTTATTTATGTTGATTTGTGGTGTTTAGCTCTAGCAACAAGGCAATAATAATAACGCTGTAGTTTTCCTTGTTTCTTTCAACTGATGATCTGTGTATTTATTACAAATATTAATTAACACTCACAAGCTACCAGGAGGCAAGTAATGGTTAGCGCTGGTGTGGTTAACTCCTTTATAGATAGGGAGGTTGAGGCATGGGTATTGTGGAATTTGCCATGTTGAGGCATGGGTATTGTGGAATTTGCCTAAGGTTATATAGCACTGTGTTCTGACTCAGATTCATTCAGATTTATTCCTTCCCTTTCTGTCTCCTGAATTAACGCTTTGTAATTTTGACCTAGGTGTGAGGACACGAAAAGGGTTTTTTTCTGTATCTGAGGTTTAGTGCTTGTTTTATAGAAGCAATATAGTATAGTGGTTAGAGTAGGCACTTTAGCATCTGATTTTTGTTTTTTTCTTAAGTCTTTAATGAATTTGTTACAATATTGCTTCTGTTTTATGTTTTGCACATGCCGGAAAGGTAATAGGCCTTGGCCCCTGGGCCTGGGCTTCGTCTCTTGTGCTGTCTCCTGTCCCTGTTGCCCCCGCGCGCTGGCCCGTCCGCGCTGTGCCAGGGGGTATTGGTCGTCTCGCGGCTCAGTTCACAGTAGCTGAAAGGGACAGTGTGTGATGTTCTCATTTCTGCCCATCGTTTTCAAAGGGAGGCTCTGGCCATTGCTCCTCGGGTAAAATGCAGAGGGAGTGCTTTTTAAGATGGGACTGTCAGTGTTGGGGACACTCCTTAATTACCAAAACGGAATCCCCTTCAGTTCCTCCAGCTGTGTTGTTTTGGCACAGAAGATGTGAGTAATAGGAACTGGAGCTAAGTTGGAGTGAAAAAACGCACCGGTCCCGCCGAATTTTCCATCGAAACAGTTGATTTGTGTTGTCTGTAGGAATTCTAAAGGGCGTACCGTTGCTTCCTAACCGGAGTCATTTGAGAGATCTACCTCTGTACGTTCAAATGATTAATTTTGAGACTTTGCTCATGTGTGCAGTAAACCCTTTAATTCCCTAAGACCTTCCTTTCCTCCATCTCCTACCCCATTAAGCCCGCTTCAGTTCATCTCCTGAATTTCTTTGGAATCTGTCAGCTCTCCCTCAACACCCTAATACTGAACTTGCCTGTGTGTTGCGATTAGGTCCTAACTAGTGTCCATATATCTTGTTTCCTTCCAATCCATTCTTCACACAAAAAACCTTCAAGGCAAGTTGGAACATTGCTCATAAACATCGCTCACAAACATTGTTTTGAGAATAGAAAACACAGTGTTTGTTGGCCTTTAAGACTCTGCGTGGTCTAGAATCCTCTCTGCTTCTCTAGCCCCATCTTGTGCCACTTGTGCCCTCACTTTCTATGCTTCAGATACACTGAATTAACCTTAGTTCTCACTCATCTGACAGAAGTCAGTTCAGATATTATTTTTCACTGTGATCCCTAGCATTAAGCAAGTTGATTATCACGTTTTGTATGAGGACTAAAACTAAACTGGGAAGTGGAAGAATTGAGTTTAAACTGTTTCAGTCAACACGCATGTATTAATGATACCTACATATTGAACACCGGGCTAGGTTTCATGAGGGATACAGAAGTTCTGGCCATCTCTGGTTTTGGATATCCCTTATTTGTTGAGACCTTTGCGTTGTTTGGTTGCCTTTTGTCTGTTTTCAAGATGGGAAAACAGGAACGAGGGAAGTATAGGTTATTACTAGGTGGGGTTGAACAAGTGGAGCAGCAAACTGCAAGGCAGAAAGAAGAGGGACGTACTATAGAGGGATATGATTTCCATTCTCAAGGCGCCTGCATCCTGTGCAGGGAGACAGCCTAACATAAAATGTGCCTAACAAAAAATATATTGACTTCTTACTAAAAATCTGCAGTTCATATAACCAAGGGGTTTATAACTTCTCCTTTAAAAGTGATATTCCTGGGACTTCCCTGGTGGTCCAGTGGTGAAGACTCTGCGCTTCCAATGCAGCAGGCGTGGGTTCAATTCCTGGTTGGGGAGCTAAGATCCCACATGCTGCGCAGCCAAAGAAATTTTTTTCAAAAGTTATACTCCTGTATTATTGAATTTAGTGGTTTAGATTTTGTTTTAATGTTAAGAAGATTTCAGTTTATTTACCAGGAACAAACAAAACATAATGTAAAAATAGTTTCCCAGAAACGATTTCCATCATTCTCTTCTTCCCTTTCTCCCGCAGACTGGTGTTTCATCTTTACAAGCTCTCTGTCTTTCCATAGGAAAGCTGTCTGGCTTGGAGGTTGCAATCCCAGGGAATTTTTCATCAGCGGGGAAGTCTCCATCACTACAGAGGGATCAAGGGAGAAGTCAGTCCCTGGTAAGTGAGATGCTCCCCCTAAACACCAACACAGCAGTCGTGTACCTTTTAAGGGGTTCAGGGGCAAGATGGGCAAGGCATTTCTACTAACTCTTCTTAAGGACCATGGACAGTGCCGTAAGCTACGAGGTAAGCGGTGACTGTTGTAATTCTTACTGGTGATCATTTCCTGTCACTGATTCTCGGCTTTCTTTGTATTTCATAGGACTGTTGTCAGTCCAATAGAAAATGAGTCTTATTTTTAAAAAACTGAAATGTTTTACAAAGCCTAGCATTCTCATATAGAGTCCTTTCAATTCTCCCCACTTTCCCAAGAGGCTATGAACGCTTCACACCATGAACTAGGAGAGGGGGTAGAGCCCTTTCTGATGAAATACATCAACAAAGACAGAGTCTTAGCCTGCTTGCTCTCTGGACAGGATCTCGGACTACAAGGTCTTCAATCCTGGTATAAATGAAGGAAGTGAGGACAGTTCAACTGGCACTCTCATAACAAGAGTTGTGAAACACCTTCCAAAGAGACTATAGCAGTAGATGAGGGAAGGGAGTGCTACAGTGTGGTAGTACAGGGGGAATGATCGGCTACAGCAGTGAAAAATGTGGTACCTATTGGTGTGCTCTCGGGGTTCTTGTACATGTAGCATAGATGACCTTTACAGTGGCCCTCTCACCTTCCCACCTGCATTAGGTGTTCTTTTTTTTTTAAATTTATGTTTATTTATTTATTTATTGTTTGAACTTATTTATTCTATGTGTTTATTTTTTTGGCTGCACTGGGTCTTCATTGCTGTGCACGGGCTTTCTCTAGTTGGCGGCTAGCGGGGGCTACTCTTGGTTGCGGTGTGCGGGCGTCTCATCGCGGTGGCGTCTATTGTTGCGGAGCATGCGCTCTAGGCGCGTGGGCTTCGGTAGTTGCGGCTCACGGGCTCTAGAATGCAGGCTCAGTAGTTGTGGCACATGGGCTTAGTTGCTCCACGGCATGTGGGATCTTCGCAGACCAGGGCTCGAACCCGTGTCCCCCGCATTGCATTGGCAGGTGGATTCTTAACCACTGCGCCACCAGGGAAGCCCTATTCTGTATACTTTTAAAATATTTTTTAAAATTTTACTTCTGAATCCACAGAGTTAAAAATCTTTTATTATTAAACCAAATAATATTTCTCTTTTAAAGGAGTCCTTTCTACCAAGTACCTGTATGTAAAGGTAAGACCGTGAACTGTGGGCTCTATGTAGACCGATCCATTTGATGTCAGAAGAGGTATAAAATACACTTTCACAGTTGGATTTCCTCTCCTGTGCTCTGCCACCAACATGAAAACAGCATACCCAGAGTAGCCTGGGTTTCAGTACAAGGCATGTGGAACAGACCCAAACCGTTTTTGCATCCTGATGCCAAACTCCAACTGACTCATAAGCCCATGAGTGAGGAAAGCAAATGTCTGTTGTTACGAAGCACTGAGATTTTCGAGGTTCTTATACAGTATCACGGTGGCAATAGGTAACTGACACATTAAAGGTGTTCTGTGTGATATTGATTAGACTATACATTTGGGGGGCATAATTTTATATCACAATAAAAATGTATAAGATATATAACCATCTCGGGTTTCCCTGATAGCGCAGTGGTTAAGAATCCGCCTGCCAATGCAGGGGACACGGGTGCCAGCCCTGGTCCGGGAAGATCCCCCATGCCGCGGAGCAACTAAGCCCATGTGCCACAACTACTGAGCCTGCGCTCTAGAGCCCGCGAGCCACAACTACTGAGCCCATGCACCGAAGCCCACGCGCCTAGAGCCCGTGCTCCACCACAAGAGAAGCCACCGCAATGAGAAGCCCGTGCACCGCAACGAAGAGTAGCCCCCGCTCGCCGCAACTAGAGAAAGGCTGCACGCAGCGATGAAGACCCAACACAGCCAAAAATAAAATAAATAAAAGTAAAAAAAAAAAAAAGAAAAGAAATATAACCATTTCAACATATAAATGTATTTATTCAAATTAAATTCAGTGCAATTTACATGTGGAACTAAGCAATTTTCTTTATACATTTAGGCATATTCCATTTATACCTACAGACAGATAAACTTTTTGCACAAGTAGGAAAACTTAAAATATATTTTGAATAGATTTGTACAAACTGTTGAATACTTTAAAATTAGTAATTGAAAGTTCCCACCCTCATTTGGAGGTAGAATGGGAACTTAACTTTCCAGTTACTGGTCTGAAAAAGAAAATAACTTGCTATAATTTTGAATGTTATATAGTATAAGCACTATAAAAATATCACTGTCATGATAGCATAGGAACACTCTAAATGTAGACCTTATGGTAGAAATTGCTAGCTGTTCACCAAAACTCATTTCTTCTTCATCCTGGAAAGCACAGCTAAACTATTCCTAGTCAGTGGAAAGTGATGTGGGCCACACCTAGGCCTAGCCCATAAAAGCCTCCCAACATGTGCTCCTCCATGCTTTTCGTCCCTTCCAGTTGACTATGATGATGAATCCAAGGTTCCATGTTTTAAAGAAAGCAGAGTCACAGTCAACCTGGGTCCCTGCTCAACGTTTCTTGAGCAAGAAATAGACTGGTATTGTGTTTGCTATCTGTTCACTGTATCATGCAAAACAATAGTAAAAGAAACAATGCCAAATAGTTATCTACCTCCCTAAAATTGAACCTCTATAGTTTTTATGTTTTCATGAACTACTTGCATTCTTATGACAAGTATTATGAGTTGAAAATACGTCAGCCACAAGTAGCATGAGTTTCACATAGGTTGTTAACTTCACTAGAAATTGAAGTAAAAACATAATAAATTATATTCTCTTCATAGCTATGTAAATAAAAGATGTTTTAATCATGTACAACCTAATGCTTAAAATTAAAATTAGGTTTTCTAACTAGAAAGACCCAATCAAGAAATTTCTTAGTTAATGACACACAAAAGTTGGTAATGTGACCTAAAATTCTCTTACCATCTGTGCCATGAAGAACAGTAATCTGTTGGACTGAAGATGATGAAGCAAACTTGACAGGAACTTTGCCCAACTTCTGTGTACTGAGGTCTGGAATATCATGTCCACGATCTTCAGCATTAACAAAAATCTCAGATGAAAACATGGTTTTTCCTGGACTCTCTGTTGTTATCTGAGTGACTGCATCAGATGATAATTTTCCAGAGAAGGGAGAAAACGGGGTCTTAATCTCCTTTGGTGATCTGAACAAAAAAGAGAAAGCACACAGCAGGTCATATCCTTGGCTTATCAAATACTGTAATTTCTTTCCAAATGTGGCTTCAATATTTTTTGGAGACACATCCAACTCAAATGGTTAAGTTATTTCTGCAGTACCCTGTGCTTTTTTACATACTTATTACAGGGTGATCATGCATGAGTTTACTTTTACTTATTTTAAAATCTACTTTTATTTTGGATTTAGAATGCTATTATATAAGGAAAGGGTACTTTTCAGTTGAAGTGGAAAGATATCCATTAAAAAATAATTACTGGAAGTCCACTATAAATTAGGGGACTATGCTAAACGCATAGAGTGTACAAAAATAAAAAAGAAACAGAGCCTTTCCTCAAAAAGTTTATATGTCAGTGGGGGAACCAGAGGTTTTTAAGGTTGTAATTATGTATATAGATTATAAAGAATCCATATTAAAACATAATGGAGTAAATAAATGAGTGTATAAATAAATAAATAATAGGAGGGAGGGAGAAGACAAATCTTGCCAACAGAAGAATTCCATATGTAGGTAACCTCCCCCCCGCCCCCCCCCGGCATCCATCTCCTCCCCAAGGAGGTGGAGGTGAAGCTTAATCTTCCCCTTAAGTCCAGTCCTGGGCTGGCCTTAATGATTGAATTCCAGAGACAGTATAAAATGGGAGAAAAAGTAACTTTACAGTGGAGAAACCAAGCAAACACCATGTTATGCAAGTGATGATGTTTCACATCACCAGTGATGTCACGGAGACACTACATACTCTCTGTTATGATGTGATGAGACGGTTACTTCGCTTCTGCGGTATTCTTTGTCAAAACCTATAACTCCAGTCGAATCATGAGAAAAACATCAGCCAAACCCAGACTGAGAACAATTCTACAAAATATCAGACAAATATTCCTCAAGACTGTCAAAATCATGAAAAACAAGGAAGGAATGAGGAACTGTCATAGACCAGAGAAGACTAAGGAGACATGACAACTAACTAAGTGGAATGTGATATACTGGATTGGGTCCTAGAACAGAAAAAGGTCATTAACAGGAAAACTGGTGAAATCCAAAAAAAGTCTTAAGTTTAGTTAATAGTAATGTATAAATGTTGGCTTTTTAATTTTGAAAAATATACTATGGTAGTATAAGATGTTAGCAATAGGAAAAACTGGGAGAGAGGTAAAGGGAACTCTGTTTGTATCTTTTCTGCAGATTTGAAATTATTTGAAAATGAAAAAGGTCATTTTTAAAAAATGGAGTAATACTGTATTGTATTATATCACAGAAGAAGAAGACCTTTTAAAAGGTCTTTTAAATCTCTACCCTCTATATACTATTCACTAATTAAAAGGACAATTATGAGAAAAGAAAATAGGCCCATCTCCCTTATGTATACAGAAGCAAAAATCATACACAAAATGTTAGACAATCAAATGTAGAGTGTGTGAGTGAGTGAATGTGTGTGTGTGTGTGTGTGTGTGTGTGTGTGTGTGTGAATTCCTACCAAGTTGTTTTACTCCAGAAATGCAAGGTGAGTTAACATTCAAATATCAATAAATGTCATGCACCACATCCATAAAATAAAGGAGAAAATGTATATGATCATATCAGTATAGTCAGATAAAGCATTTGATAAAATTCAATAATTATGTATGATTAAAAACTCATAGCAAAGGGAAACTACAAAAAACTTTAGAGCCACCATCCTATTTATAGTGAAATGTGGAGAACGTCCACTGTAAGATTAGGAACAAAATAAGAATGCCAACTCTTACCTTTTCTATTCAACCTATTAGTAAAAGTATTAAATGGCATTAGCAGTAAGGCAGGAAAAAGAAATCAGAAATATAAGGCTAAGAAAGGAAGAAATCATACTGTCACTTTCCATAGTTGATATAATTAAGGATACAGAAAATCCAAAACCATCTACAGATAACTTATTAGAATATCAGTTAGTTTTTAGAAGAGTTGCCAGATAAGAGACCAAACATTAAAAAATTCCACTAACATTTTTCTGTGTCTGAAAAGTTATAAAATTAAAAACTAAAAAATATGCCATCTACATTATCATCAAAACATCATATACCTAATAATAAGTGTAATAAAAAATGTAAGAACCCTATTAGAATAGAAAACTATTGATATATCATAGAGAGAAATTAAAGGTGATCTAAATAGGATTTCTGCTTTGAGGCAGGATGTATAGGCATACCTCACTTTATTGCACTTCACTTTATTGTACCTTGCAGATAATGCTTTTTTTTTTTTTTTTTTTTTTTTTTTTTTTTTTTACAAATTGAAGGTTTGTGGCAACCCTGTGTCAAGCAGCTCTACTGGTGGTGCCATTTTTCCAACAGCATTTGCTCACTTCGTGTCTCTATGTCATGTTTTGGTAAGTCTCACAATATTTCAAACTTTTTCACTATTATACTTGTTACATGATCTGTGATCAGTGATCTTTGATGTTACTATTGCAAAAAGATTACAGCTTGCTGAAGGCTCAGATGATGGGTAGCATTCTTAAAGTCTACTTTCAAATTAAGATATGTACTTTTTTTAGACATAATGCTATTGCACACTTAATAGACTACAGTATAGCATAAACATAACTTTTACATGCACTGGGAAACCAAACAACTCGTGTGACTTGCTTTCTTATGATATTCTCCTTATTGTGGTGTCTGGGACCAAAGCCATATCTCCATAATAATATGCCTGCACTAGGTAGGCACAGGCCATCACTCCTGCTGCAACGAGCAAACAAACTTGAATAAAAGATCATCGAGCTAAGGAAGCAATCAAGAAACAATATCAACTAATATGCTAGAGAGGGACATTTAGAGATTTGGAGCAGGGGTTTGGTGTAGGGAGACATACTCCACTGGAAAAGAGAAATCACCATATCTTTTGATGAACTCATTTGCTGGCATGATGGAGTGAAATCTAGCAGAATGTCAAGCCGATTTCCCCCACAGGACATTTCCTTAGTGTCAGGGTGGTATAGGATGATGGGGGACTGAGCCAAGAAAGCAGAGTGAAATTTCCTGCACAGTCATGGCACTAACAAACCAAATCCCGCTAGATAAAGGGGCCTGTGACAATCATTAGGTCTCCTCTTCAAGACATTTGCCAGTTTTTGAACCTATATAAAGCAGGAAGCTAAATACCTAATGCCTGAGGGAGAGAACTTTCCAAAGTGAGGAATTAGAGACCTACCAGACTCACAGTAAAAACCCAGAAGTGCCATCCCCAAGAAGGGGGCTGAGTCAGAAAAAGTGAAGTCATCTGCAATGTTTCAGTGTTTATGAGACAAATTTTCACTGAGAAAGTGTAACGGCAACAAATACATAGCTGGTCTCTCCTTACATTTGCCATACTCTGAAGCTGTGAGAACTGAGAGCCTAAAGAGCTGAATTCAAACATCTGAAAGACTGAAGTCAATAACTGACTGTATTTATTGAAGAATCAAAGACCTGTCAGGCTCACAGCAAAAATCCAGGGAGGCCACAAATTAGGAAAAATCATAGGTAGGATGAGACAACTAAAGCTCCAACCCAGTTCTGACCTAGTAAAATTCCTGAAATGACTGAAATGATCAGCCACTCTGATTAACAGAGAAAAGGGTAAATCTTCTCTGGTGCAAAGTAATAGCATCTTCAGTCTCTATGAATTTTTTATTCACCACGTCCAGCACACAATCAAAAATTATGAAATTCCTGAAGCAGGAAAAAGTGACTAAAACTTAAGACAAAAAAAAAAAAAAAAAAAAAAAACCAAGAAAAATTGATTTAGAGGGAATTCAGATTCTGGAGTTAGCACAGAACTTTAAAATGACTATATTGAGAGTAAAAGATGGGGATTAATAGATTAAAATATGGAGAATCTCAACAGAAAATTGGAATCAATTTTAAAAAATCAAATACAGATAAATGAAAAATAAGAAAACTGATCCCCAGCAGACCTTAGGGAATACTAGAAGAAATTTTTTTGGGCTGAAGTAAAATGGCCCAACATAGAACAGAGCTGGGCTCTCGGTCCCATATTGAACTCGAGTTGGAAGAGGCGAGTCCGGTCTCAAAACGGAGGTAAAACCGCCGCCCGGTCGCCCCCAGCCCGACTCCGGCCGCCGCCGCCGCCGGGGGGAGGAGGGCCATGATCCAAAGGAACCAGAACAGTTGAGAAAACTGTTTATTGGTGGTCTGAGCTTTGAAACTACAGACGATAGCTTAAGAGAACATTTTGAGAAATGGGGCACACTTACAGATTGTGTGGTGATGAGAGACCCCCAGACAAACCGTTCCAGGGGCTTTGGTTTTGTGACTTACTCTTGGGTTGAAGAGGTGGATGCAGCAATGTGTGCTCGACCACACAAGGTTGATGGGCGTGTAGTGGAACCAAAGAGAGCTGTTTCTAGAGAGGATTCTGTAAAGCCTGGTGCCCGTCTAACAGTGAAGAAAATTTTTGTTGGTGGTATTAAAGAAGATACAGAAGAATGTAATTCGAGAGACTACTTTGAAAAGTATGGCAAGATTGAAACCATAGGAGTTATGGAAGACAGGCAGAGTGGAAAAAAGAGAGGATTTGCTTTTGTAACTTTTGATGATCATGATAGAGTTGATAAAATTGTTGTTCAGAAATACCACACTATTAATGGGCATAATTGTAAGTGAAAAAGGCCCTTTCTAAACAAGAAATGCAATCTGCTGGATCACAGAGAGGTCGTGGAGGTGGATCTGGCAACTTTATGGGTCGTGGAGGAAACTTTGGAGGTGGTGGAGGTAACTTTGGCCGTGGTGGAAACTTTGGTGGAAGAGGAGGCTATGGTGGTGGAGGTGGTGGCAGCAGAGGTAGTTATGGAGGAGGTGATGGTGGATAAAACGGATTTGGAGGCGACGGTGGTAACGATGGTGGTGGTCCTGGTTACAGTAGTAGAGGAGGCTATGGTGGTGGTGGACCAGGATATGGAAACCAAGATGGTGGATATGGTGGCGGTGGTGGAGGATATGATGCTTACAATGAAGGAGGAAATTTTGGAGGTAACTATGGTGGTGGTGGTGGGAGCTATAATGATTTTGGAAATTATAGTGGACAACAGCAATCAAATTATGGACCCATGAAGGGGGGCAGTTTTGGTGGAAGAAGCTCGGGAAGTCCCTATGGTGGTGGTTATGGATCTGGTGGTGGAAGTGGTGGATATGGTAGCAGAAGGTTCTCAAAACTCAGAAGAAAAGGGCTACAGTTCTTAGCAGGAGAGAGAGCGAGGAGTTGTCAGGAAAGCTGCAGGTTACTTTGAGACAGTCGTCCCAAATGCATTAGAGGAACTGTAAAAACCTGCCGCAGAAGGAACGATGATCCATAGTCAGAAAAGTTACTGCAGCTTAAACAGGAAACCCTTCTTGTTCAGGACTGTCCTAGCCACAGTTTGCAAAAAGTGCAGCTATTGATTCATGCAACGGAGGGTCAATTAGATGTACATTCCTGAGGTCTTTTATCTGTTGTAGCTTTGTCTTTTTCTTTTCATTACATCAGGTATATTGCCCTGTAAATTGTGGTAGTGGTACCAGGAATAAAAAATTAAGGAATTTTAAACTTTTCAATATTTGTGTAGTTCAGTTTTTCTACATTTTAGTACAGAAACTTTAACAAAATGCAGTTTTGAAGGTGTTTCCTTGTGAGTTAACAAGTAAAGAAGATCATTGTTCATTAATATTTTGTATGAATTTTGCTAAAGTTAACTGTAAAGAAACACCTGCTGACTTGCAGTTTAAGGGGATCTATTCTCCCCATTTCCAAACCATGAAATGAATGGGCTCTGACATGTGGAGAGAATAGATATTTGTATGTTTGCAATGTGTGTTTTAGATAATAGAATTGGGTATTTAAATTAGCATATTTGTGAATTTAATAGCTTTAAGATTTACTTCAAATGAAAAATCTCAGAATTCAAAAAAAAAAAAACAAAAGAACAGAGCTGGGAGCGCGATTGGCGCTGCCTGCGGGGGAGGAGCGCCGCCGCCGCCGCGAGCTGGGAGCTCGATTGGCGCTCCCTGCGGGGGAGGAGCGCCGCCGCCGCCGCCGCCGCCGCCGCGAGCTTGATTGGCGCTGCCTGCGGGGGAGGAGCGCCGCCGCGGCCGCCGCCGCGAGCTGGGAGCTCGTTTGGCGCTGCCTGCGGGGGAGGAGCGCCGCCGCCGCCGCCGCCGCGAGCTGGGAGCTCCATTGGCGCTGCCTGCGGGGGAGGAGCGCCGCCGCCGCCGCCGCCGCCGCCGCGAGCTCGACTGGCGCTCCCTGCGGGGGAGGAGCGCCGCCGCCGCCGCCGCCGCGAGCTGGGAGCTCGATTGGCGCTGCCTGTGGGGGAGGAGCGCCGCCGCCGTCGCCGCCGCGAGCTGGGAGCTCGCTTGGCGCTGCCTGCGGGGGAGGAGCGCCGCCGCCGCGAGCTGGGAGCTCGCTTGGCACTGCCTGCGGGGGAGGAGCGCCGCCGCCGCCGCCGCCGCCGCGAGCTGGATTGGCGCTGCCTGCGGGGGAGGAGCGCCGCCGCCGCCGCCGCCGCGAGCTGGGAGCTCGTTTGGCGCTGCCTGCGGGGGAGGAGCGCCGCCGCCGCCGCCGCGAACTGGGAGCTCGATTGGCGCTGCCCTGCGGGGGAGGAGCGCCGCCGCCGCCGCCGCTGCCGCCGCCACGAGCTGGGAGCTCGATTGGCGCTGCCTGCGGGGGAGGAGCGCCGCCGCCGCGAGCTGGGAGCTCGATTGGCGCTGCCTGCGTGGGAGGAGCGCCGCCGCCGTCGCCGCCGCGAGCTGGGAGCTCGGTTGGCGCTGCCTGCGGGGGAGGAGCGCCGCCGCCGCCGCCGCGAGCTGGGAGCTCGACTGGCGCTCCCTGCGGGGGAGGAGCGCCGCCGTCGCCGCCGCGAGCCGGGAGCTCGATTGTCGCTGCCTGCGGGGGAGGAGCGCCGCCGCCGCGAGCTGGGAGCTCGCTTGGCACTGCCTGCGGGGGAGGAGCGCCGCCGCCGCCGCCGCCGCCGCGAGCTGGATTGGCGCTGCTTGCGGGGGAGGAGCGCCGCCGCCGCCGCGGCCGCGAGCTGGGAGCTCGATTGGCGCTGCCTGCGGGGGAGGAGCGCCGCCGCCGTCGCCGCCGCGAGCTGGGAGCTCGATTGGCGCTGCCTGCGGGGGAGGAGCGCCGCCGCCGTCGCCGCCGCGAGCTGGGAGCTCGATTGGCGCTGCCTGCGTGGGAGGAGCGCCGCCGCCGCCGCCGCCCCCGCCGTCGCAGTCGTCGTGAGTGAAGAAGCGCCTCGGTGACGCCTGGTGAGGGCCCTCGCCGACGCCTGGGCTTACCTGCCGCCCGGCCAGCTCCGCTCGTTTCCCGTCCCCCGCGGCCCGGCGCGGGGCAGGCCTGCCAGGGCCATGGAGGACGAGGTGGTCCGCATTGCCAAGAAGATGGACAAGATGGTGCAGAAGAAAAACGCGGTGAGCGCGGCGGGCGGCGCGGGCCGGAGGGAGGCCGGGCGGCGGGCGGGGGCCAGTCGGCCTGAGGGGGCTCCCGGCCCGCGGTGAGCGCGGCGGGTGCTGCGAGACGGCGGCGAGGCCCGCGCTCTGGGGAGGGGTTCCTGGGGAGGGGGGAGCTTCGTGTCCCGCGGCCGCGTCCCGGGCAGGGGTTCTGGGGGGCGTCCTGTCCCGCAGCTGCGTCCCGGGCAGGGGTCTGGGGGGCGTCCTGTCCCGCAGCTGCGTCCCGGGCAGGGGTTCTGGGGGGCGTCCTGTCCCGCGGCCGCGTCCCGGGGAGGGGGTCCGGTCCCGCGGCCACCGGCGCTGGGATCCGCCCTGGGCGCCCGAGGCCCCTCGTGATTAGCGCAGCCCGGTAAACTCTATGGAGGCATCCTCCTCATTATTTTAAACGTGACGGTGGTAAAGCCTCGCTGGTTTAGCTGAAGAGTGCAGAGAGCCCTCCCTGTTTGAAAGAATTGGTTCTCTTTCCCGGGCTCATTGGCCAGCAGCGAGAAAACAACATCAAACAGAGGTTTGTGATCAGTTTTAGACATGAAACTGTTCAAGCAAAACGTGAATTTCCTGGATCTTATTTTTGAGGAAGGCTGAACATTCCCTTGATTGTCTCAACTCCCCTGCATGTTTGCTTAGCATTTAAAAAAGGTGAACTACGCCAGTGTACTTGGCAAGTTGCTAAACTTTTTGGAAAAAGTGGATCTTGTTAGGCCGCGGAGTGCGGGGAGCTGTGTTTAAGGCATTGCCGCCGACGAGGCTGTGCTGCCGGCTGGATTTGGACACATGTCGTTGCTGGTCCTCTCAGTGGTTTACAGTTGCTACCGGTGGCGTTTTCTGTCACTGATAACGTGTGCACGTGAACGTGGTCTCTTGCGGTTTGTATGAGGTGCTCCAGTTTCTGCATTTCTTTCCACCTGTGTGGGCCACTCTCAGTCCCTTGCTTCCGAGTCGTCTATATTTTCAGCTAAACTTCTGAAATTCTAAGTCCAACGAATGTGAAGGAGAGAAGGGCTGCTCTGATTTGCACAGCACTTTGGAGTTACAAAGCGTTTGTGCAGAATTCTTTGGGGACTCACGACAGCTGTGTTGCATTCATTTTACAGAATAAGAAACTGAGTCAGACCAAGCAGTTCACCTCCTTAAATGAAGTGTGCGTTGTGGATTAAGCCAGGACCCGAGTTTTCTGCTGGGCAGCATGCAGAAGTAGTGTTAAACACCGAATTCTTAAGACTTCAGACTTGGTGTGCGCCTCTTTTCCTTTAACAGGTGCATTGCCCGGCGTGTAATTTCATACCCTGTTCATCTGTCTTTGCAATTTTGGCTTTTTAAAGGATTTCCTGTTTGTTTTCTGTTGCAGACGTTGCCGGTGCCATTTATTTTTTCTGTTGATACAGGCCTTTCATTCCTCACTGCAAGTGATGAGTTCTGTATATTTGATTGGCTGAACGTTTCTGTTATTCTGTTTAAACTGGCAAGTTTTTTTTCTTTGCCTAGAGAACCCTAGACTCCCCTAGTAGAAGCTGGCTCCTAGGGAAAAAGGCCGTTTCTTGGGTAATTTTTTTCTCGAACTCAGGCTATAAAATGTGTACCTTTTAATCATCTAGTGCACTAGGTGTTTTTGTTTGTTTCCTTTCCTTGAAATAGACGTTTCCTAGAAATGAGGAATTCCTTAGTGAGCAAGTATGGAGAAGACCAGTTTGTATTTATCTGCAGTTCTCAAATTATAAACACATAATGCGTCAGCAGGAGAATGAGGATAAGCTCCACAGATGATCCTCAAGTCTCACTTTTCTTTTCAAATCTTATATTTCTAGTAGTACAGAACTTTACCAATATAAAAACTTGCCCCCCCCCCAAAAAAAAAGAACACAACTGCAGGAAAGAACAAAGAGCACTTAAAGTGTGTGTGTGTCTAATATATACATGTACATATACCCAGGTACATACACCTTTATATTTATATGTTATTTTGTAAATAAGTGACAATAATAATGTCTTGTGGAGATGTAGAACAGAAGTATACAACGAAAGCACAAACAGCAGGAGGGGCAAATGGAGTTAAACTGTTCAACCTCCATGGGATGGTTCCATGGAGGAGGCAGAGAGGGGGATGGGATCCTCGAAGAGCTGCTGAAGACCTTGCATTTTTTGCAGATCTCTTTAGAATGCTACTTGCATATTGTGCTCTCACTGAATGCACCTGGCTGAGCTATGGCACATTAGCACGGTAAACATTTGTCAGATTTGCCCTAGTCAGAAAATTTTCTATACCTGCCATCCTGCTTGGCACTTAAAAAAAAATTTTTTTTTTTTAAGCTCTCTATGATATAGGGATGATGGGTGAAGAAGGTAGGCTGCAGGGTAATATGTAGTATGTATGATCCCATTTTGATACAGTAAACAGAAAGTATTAAATGCATGCCTGTTTGTATGAGCAGTGAGTTTGCATGGTTATCTCAAGAGGGAGGGAATGGGACGGGTAGAGAAAGAGACTGACCACGGACTATTGTTTTACTTGTTACAAGAGGCATGTGTTGCCTTCATTTCTGATTAAACTTTTTGTGTCCAGATTATTGTAGGTTTACATGCAGTTGTAAGAAATAATAGTGCGATAGCTCCTGTGTGTCCTTTACCCAGTTTTCCCCAATGGTAACATCTTACAGAATCATAGTATACTGTCACAACCTGGGTATTGCCATTGACACAGTCAAGATAGAGAACATTTCCATCCCACAGGATCTCTCCTGATGCCATTTTATAGCCACTGCTGCTCCCCCACTCCCCACCAAATCATAATGATCTGATAGTGCAGTGGATAAAGTTGCAATAAAGTTTTTGTGCAGATGATCAAGGGAAAATACCCCCTGGGGAAGATGGCCCGTCTCCCACTCCCCCGGCCCTATCTGTCCCTGGCAACCTGTCATTTCAAGAATGTTATGTGGGACTTCCCTGGTGGCGCAGCGGTTAAGAATCTGCCTGCCATTGCAGGGGACATGGGTTTGATCCCTTGTCCGGGAAGATCCCACATGCCGCGGAGCAACTAAGCCCATGCGCCACAACGACTGAGCCTGCGCTTTAGAGCCCGGGAGCCACAACTACTGAGCCCACGTGCCACAACTACTGAAGCCCGCGTGCCTAGAGCCCGTGCTCTGCAACAAGAGAAGCCACCGCAGCGAGAAGCCCGCACACTGCAACAAAGAGTAGCCCCCGCTCGCCGCAACTAGAGAAAGCCCACACGCAGCAACGAAGACCCAACGCAGCCAAAAATAAAATAAATTAACTAATTAATTAAAAAAAAAAGAATGTTATGTGAATAAAATCATATAGTGTGTAACCTTTTTTTTTTTTTAAGTAAAAAAAATTTTTTTTTGGCTGCGCTGCCGGTTGTGCGATCTTAGTTCCCCGACCAAGGATTGAACCCAGCCCAGGTAGTGAAAGTGCTGAGTGCTAAACACTGGACCGCCAGGGAATTCCCAGTATGCAACCTTTTGGATTGGCCTTTTTCAATCAGTGTAATTCCCTGGAGAGTCATCCAAATTGCATGAATCAACAGTGCTCCTCTTTTTTAAAAAAAATATTTATTTATTTATTTATTTGGCTGTGCGGGTCTTTAGTTGCAGCATGCGGGATCTAGTTCCCTGACCAGGGATGGAACCTGGGCCCCCTGCATTGAGAGTGCAGAGTCTTAACCGCTGGAACACCAGAGAGGTCCCAGTGCCGCTTTCTTTTTAATTGCTGAGTAGTATTCCATGGTTTGGCTGTACTTCAGTTTGTTTAATCACTTGCCCATTGAAGAACATCTGAGTTTTTTTTCCCATTTCCTGACTATTACTGATAGAGATGCTGTGGACATTTGTGTACCTTTTTTTGTGCGAACATGCGTTCTCTGGGATAAATGCCGTAGGGTATGTGTTGCTTTTTTTGTTTTTTTTTCGGCTACGCTGTGCCACATGTGGGATCTTGGTTCCCCAATCAGGGATCGAGCCCGTGCCCCCTGCATTGGGAGCTTGGAGTCTTAACCACTGGACTGCCAGGGAAATTCCTGTATTGCTCCCCCCGCCCCACTTGATTGATTGATTGGTTGATTGGCTGTATTGGGTCTTAGTTGCGGCACGCGGGACCTTCGTTAAGGCATGTGGGATCTTTATTGTCGTTGCGGCGCACGGGCTCTTCGTTGCAGCATGAGAGCTTCTCTCTAGTTGTGGCGTGCGGGTTTTCTCTCTCTAGTTGTGGCACGTGGGCTCTGTAGTTGTGGCGTGCAGGCTCCAGAGCGCGTGGGCTCTGTAGTTTGCTGCACGTGGGCTACCTCATTGAGGTGTGCGAGCTCAGTAGTTTGGTGCGAGGGCTTAGTTGCCCCGCGGCATGTGGGATCTTAGTTCCCCGACCGGGAATCGAACCCGCGTCCCCTGCATTGCAGGACGGATTCTTTACCACTGAACCACCAGGGAAGTCCCTGTATTGCTTTTTTAAATTCAAAAAAAAAAAAAAGGAAAAGCAATTAGAGGTGAAACAACTAATTATATGATGGCCTTTCAAAGTACATATTCAAACCCTACATTCTTGGTGTACATAAGTTATTTATGTTGATTTGTGGTGTTTAGCTCTAGCAACAAGGCAATAATAATAACGCTGTAGTTTTCCTTGTTTCTTTCAACTGATGATCTGTGTATTTATTACAAATATTAATTAACACTCACAAGCTACCAGGAGGCAAGTAATGGTTAGCGCTGGTGTGGTTAACTCCTTTATAGATAGGGAGGTTGAGGCATGGGTATTGTGGAATTTGCCATGTTGAGGCATGGGTATTGTGGAATTTGCCTAAGGTTATATAGCACTGTGTTCTGACTCAGATTCATTCAGATTTATTCCTTCCCTTTCTGTCTCCTGAATTAACGCTTTGTAATTTTGACCTAGGTGTGAGGACACGAAAAGGGTTTTTTTCTGTATCTGAGGTTTAGTGCTTGTTTTATAGAAGCAATATAGTATAGTGGTTAGAGTAGGCACTTTAGCATCTGATTTTTGTTTTTTTCTTAAGTCTTTAATGAATTTGTTACAATATTGCTTCTGTTTTATGTTTTGCACATGCCGGAAAGGTAATAGGCCTTGGCCCCTGGGCCTGGGCTTCGTCTCTTGTGCTGTCTCCTGTCCCTGTTGCCCCCGCGCGCTGGCCCGTCCGCGCTGTGCCAGGGGGTATTGGTCGTCTCGCGGCTCAGTTCACAGTAGCTGAAAGGGACAGTGTGTGATGTTCTCATTTCTGCCCATCGTTTTCAAAGGGAGGCTCTGGCCATTGCTCCTCGGGTAAAATGCAGAGGGAGTGCTTTTTAAGATGGGACTGTCAGTGTTGGGGACACTCCTTAATTACCAAAACGGAATCCCCTTCAGTTCCTCCAGCTGTGTTGTTTTGGCACAGAAGATGTGAGTAATAGGAACTGGAGCTAAGTTGGAGTGAAAAAACGCACCGGTCCCGCCGAATTTTCCATCGAAACAGTTGATTTGTGTTGTCTGTAGGAATTCTAAAGGGCGTACCGTTGCTTCCTAACCGGAGTCATTTGAGAGATCTACCTCTGTACGTTCAAATGATTAATTTTGAGACTTTGCTCATGTGTGCAGTAAACCCTTTAATTCCCTAAGACCTTCCTTTCCTCCATCTCCTACCCCATTAAGCCCGCTTCAGTTCATCTCCTGAATTTCTTTGGAATCTGTCAGCTCTCCCTCAACACCCTAATACTGAACTTGCCTGTGTGTTGCGATTAGGTCCTAACTAGTGTCCATATATCTTGTTTCCTTCCAATCCATTCTTCACACAAAAAACCTTCAAGGCAAGTTGGAACATTGCTCATAAACATCGCTCACAAACATTGTTTTGAGAATAGAAAACACAGTGTTTGTTGGCCTTTAAGACTCTGCGTGGTCTAGAATCCTCTCTGCTTCTCTAGCCCCATCTTGTGCCACTTGTGCCCTCACTTTCTATGCTTCAGATACACTGAATTAACCTTAGTTCTCACTCATCTGACAGAAGTCAGTTCAGATATTATTTTTCACTGTGATCCCTAGCATTAAGCAAGTTGATTATCACGTTTTGTATGAGGACTAAAACTAAACTGGGAAGTGGAAGAATTGAGTTTAAACTGTTTCAGTCAACACGCATGTATTAATGATACCTACATATTGAACACCGGGCTAGGTTTCATGAGGGATACAGAAGTTCTGGCCATCTCTGGTTTTGGATATCCCTTATTTGTTGAGACCTTTGCGTTGTTTGGTTGCCTTTTGTCTGTTTTCAAGATGGGAAAACAGGAACGAGGGAAGTATAGGTTATTACTAGGTGGGGTTGAACAAGTGGAGCAGCAAACTGCAAGGCAGAAAGAAGAGGGACGTACTATAGAGGGATATGATTTCCATTCTCAAGGCGCCTGCATCCTGTGCAGGGAGACAGCCTAACATAAAATGTGCCTAACAAAAAATATATTGACTTCTTACTAAAAATCTGCAGTTCATATAACCAAGGGGTTTATAACTTCTCCTTTAAAAGTGATATTCCTGGGACTTCCCTGGTGGTCCAGTGGTGAAGACTCTGCGCTTCCAATGCAGCAGGCGTGGGTTCAATTCCTGGTTGGGGAGCTAAGATCCCACATGCTGCGCAGCCAAAGAAATTTTTTTCAAAAGTTATACTCCTGTATTATTGAATTTAGTGGTTTAGATTTTGTTTTAATGTTAAGAAGATTTCAGTTTATTTACCAGGAACAAACAAAACATAATGTAAAAATAGTTTCCCAGAAACGATTTCCATCATTCTCTTCTTCCCTTTCTCCCGCAGACTGGTGTTTCATCTTTACAAGCTCTCTGTCTTTCCATAGGAAAGCTGTCTGGCTTGGAGGTTGCAATCCCAGGGAATTTTTCATCAGCGGGGAAGTCTCCATCACTACAGAGGGATCAAGGGAGAAGTCAGTCCCTGGTAAGTGAGATGCTCCCCCTAAACACCAACACAGCAGTCGTGTACCTTTTAAGGGGTTCGGGGCAAGATGGGCAAGGCATTTCTACTAACTCTTCTTAAGGACCATGGACAGTGCCGTAAGCTACGAGGTAAGCGGTGACTGTTGTAATTCTTACTGGTGATCATTTCCTGTCACTGATTCTCGGCTTTCTTTGTATTTCATAGGACTGTTGTCAGTCCAATAGAAAATGAGTCTTATTTTTAAAAAACTGAAATGTTTTACAAAGCCTAGCATTCTCATATAGAGTCCTTTCAATTCTCCCCACTTTCCCAAGAGGCTATGAACGCTTCACACCATGAACTAGGAGAGGGGGTAGAGCCCTTTCTGATGAAATACATCAACAAAGACAGAGTCTTAGCCTGCTTGCTCTCTGGACAGGATCTCGGACTACAAGGTCTTCAATCCTGGTATAAATGAAGGAAGTGAGGACAGTTCAACTGGCACTCTCATAACAAGAGTTGTGAAACACCTTCCAAAGAGACTATAGCAGTAGATGAGGGAAGGGAGTGCTACAGTGTGGTAGTACAGGGGGAATGATCGGCTACAGCAGTGAAAAATGTGGTACCTATTGGTGTGCTCTCGGGGTTCTTGTACATGTAGCATAGATGACCTTTACAGTGGCCCTCTCACCTTCCCACCTGCATTAGGTGTTCTTTTTTTTTTAAATTTATGTTTATTTATTTATTTATTGTTTGAACTTATTTATTCTATGTGTTTATTTTTTTGGCTGCACTGGGTCTTCATTGCTGTGCACGGGCTTTCTCTAGTTGGCGGCTAGCGGGGGCTACTCTTGGTTGCGGTGTGCGGGCGTCTCATCGCGGTGGCGTCTATTGTTGCGGAGCATGCGCTCTAGGCGCGTGGGCTTCGGTAGTTGCGGCTCACGGGCTCTAGAATGCAGGCTCAGTAGTTGTGGCACATGGGCTTAGTTGCTCCACGGCATGTGGGATCTTCGCAGACCAGGGCTCGAACCCGTGTCCCCCGCATTGCATTGGCAGGTGGATTCTTAACCACTGCGCCACCAGGGAAGCCCTATTCTGTATACTTTTAAAATATTTTTTAAAATTTTACTTCTGAATCCACAGAGTTAAAAATCTTTTATTATTAAACCAAATAATATTTCTCTTTTAAAGGAGTCCTTTCTACCAAGTACCTGTATGTAAAGGTAAGACCGTGAACTGTGGGCTCTATGTAGACCGATCCATTTGATGTCAGAAGAGGTATAAAATACACTTTCACAGTTGGATTTCCTCTCCTGTGCTCTGCCACCAACATGAAAACAGCATACCCAGAGTAGCCTGGGTTTCAGTACAAGGCATGTGGAACAGACCCAAACCGTTTTTGCATCCTGATGCCAAACTCCAACTGACTCATAAGCCCATGAGTGAGGAAAGCAAATGTCTGTTGTTACGAAGCACTGAGATTTTCGAGGTTCTTATACAGTATCACGGTGGCAATAGGTAACTGACACATTAAAGGTGTTCTGTGTGATATTGATTAGACTATACATTTGGGGGGCATAATTTTATATCACAATAAAAATGTATAAGATATATAACCATCTCGGGTTTCCCTGATAGCGCAGTGGTTAAGAATCCGCCTGCCAATGCAGGGGACACGGGTGCCAGCCCTGGTCCGGGAAGATCCCCCATGCCGCGGAGCAACTAAGCCCATGTGCCACAACTACTGAGCCTGCGCTCTAGAGCCCGCGAGCCACAACTACTGAGCCCATGCACCGAAGCCCACGCGCCTAGAGCCCGTGCTCCACCACAAGAGAAGCCACCGCAATGAGAAGCCCGTGCACCGCAACGAAGAGTAGCCCCCGCTCGCCGCAACTAGAGAAAGGCTGCACGCAGCGATGAAGACCCAACACAGCCAAAAATAAAATAAATAAAAGTAAAAAAAAAAAAAAGAAAAGAAATATAACCATTTCAACATATAAATGTATTTATTCAAATTAAATTCAGTGCAATTTACATGTGGAACTAAGCAATTTTCTTTATACATTTAGGCATATTCCATTTATACCTACAGACAGATAAACTTTTTGCACAAGTAGGAAAACTTAAAATATATTTTGAATAGATTTGTACAAACTGTTGAATACTTTAAAATTAGTAATTGAAAGTTCCCACCCTCATTTGGAGGTAGAATGGGAACTTAACTTTCCAGTTACTGGTCTGAAAAAGAAAATAACTTGCTATAATTTTGAATGTTATATAGTATAAGCACTATAAAAATATCACTGTCATGATAGCATAGGAACACTCTAAATGTAGACCTTATGGTAGAAATTGCTAGCTGTTCACCAAAACTCATTTCTTCTTCATCCTGGAAAGCACAGCTAAACTATTCCTAGTCAGTGGAAAGTGATGTGGGCCACACCTAGGCCTAGCCCATAAAAGCCTCCCAACATGTGCTCCTCCATGCTTTTCGTCCCTTCCAGTTGACTATGATGATGAATCCAAGGTTCCATGTTTTAAAGAAAGCAGAGTCACAGTCAACCTGGGTCCCTGCTCAACGTTTCTTGAGCAAGAAATAGACTGGTATTGTGTTTGCTATCTGTTCACTGTATCATGCAAAACAATAGTAAAAGAAACAATGCCAAATAGTTATCTACCTCCCTAAAATTGAACCTCTATAGTTTTTATGTTTTCATGAACTACTTGCATTCTTATGACAAGTATTATGAGTTGAAAATACGTCAGCCACAAGTAGCATGAGTTTCACATAGGTTGTTAACTTCACTAGAAATTGAAGTAAAAACATAATAAATTATATTCTCTTCATAGCTATGTAAATAAAAGATGTTTTAATCATGTACAACCTAATGCTTAAAATTAAAATTAGGTTTTCTAACTAGAAAGACCCAATCAAGAAATTTCTTAGTTAATGACACACAAAAGTTGGTAATGTGACCTAAAATTCTCTTACCATCTGTGCCATGAAGAACAGTAATCTGTTGGACTGAAGATGATGAAGCAAACTTGACAGGAACTTTGCCCAACTTCTGTGTACTGAGGTCTGGAATATCATGTCCACGATCTTCAGCATTAACAAAAATCTCAGATGAAAACATGGTTTTTCCTGGACTCTCTGTTGTTATCTGAGTGACTGCATCAGATGATAATTTTCCAGAGAAGGGAGAAAACGGGGTCTTAATCTCCTTTGGTGATCTGAACAAAAAAGAGAAAGCACACAGCAGGTCATATCCTTGGCTTATCAAATACTGTAATTTCTTTCCAAATGTGGCTTCAATATTTTTTGGAGACACATCCAACTCAAATGGTTAAGTTATTTCTGCAGTACCCTGTGCTTTTTTACATACTTATTACAGGGTGATCATGCATGAGTTTACTTTTACTTATTTTAAAATCTACTTTTATTTTGGATTTAGAATGCTATTATATAAGGAAAGGGTACTTTTCAGTTGAAGTGGAAAGATATCCATTAAAAAATAATTACTGGAAGTCCACTATAAATTAGGGGACTATGCTAAACGCATAGAGTGTACAAAAATAAAAAAGAAACAGAGCCTTTCCTCAAAAAGTTTATATGTCAGTGGGGGAACCAGAGGTTTTTAAGGTTGTAATTATGTATATAGATTATAAAGAATCCATATTAAAACATAATGGAGTAAATAAATGAGTGTATAAATAAATAAATAATAGGAGGGAGGGAGAAGACAAATCTTGCCAACAGAAGAATTCCATATGTAGGTAACCTCCCCCCCGCCCCCCCCCGGCATCCATCTCCTCCCCAAGGAGGTGGAGGTGAAGCTTAATCTTCCCCTTAAGTCCAGTCCTGGGCTGGCCTTAATGATTGAATTCCAGAGACAGTATAAAATGGGAGAAAAAGTAACTTTACAGTGGAGAAACCAAGCAAACACCATGTTATGCAAGTGATGATGTTTCACATCACCAGTGATGTCACGGAGACACTACATACTCTCTGTTATGATGTGATGAGACGGTTACTTCGCTTCTGCGGTATTCTTTGTCAAAACCTATAACTCCAGTCGAATCATGAGAAAAACATCAGCCAAACCCAGACTGAGAACAATTCTACAAAATATCAGACAAATATTCCTCAAGACTGTCAAAATCATGAAAAACAAGGAAGGAATGAGGAACTGTCATAGACCAGAGAAGACTAAGGAGACATGACAACTAACTAAGTGGAATGTGATATACTGGATTGGGTCCTAGAACAGAAAAAGGTCATTAACAGGAAAACTGGTGAAATCCAAAAAAAGTCTTAAGTTTAGTTAATAGTAATGTATAAATGTTGGCTTTTTAATTTTGAAAAATATACTATGGTAGTATAAGATGTTAGCAATAGGAAAAACTGGGAGAGAGGTAAAGGGAACTCTGTTTGTATCTTTTCTGCAGATTTGAAATTATTTGAAAATGAAAAAGGTCATTTTTAAAAAATGGAGTAATACTGTATTGTATTATATCACAGAAGAAGAAGACCTTTTAAAAGGTCTTTTAAATCTCTACCCTCTATATACTATTCACTAATTAAAAGGACAATTATGAGAAAAGAAAATAGGCCCATCTCCCTTATGTATACAGAAGCAAAAATCATACACAAAATGTTAGACAATCAAATGTAGAGTGTGTGAGTGAGTGAATGTGTGTGTGTGTGTGTGTGTGTGTGTGTGTGTGTGTGAATTCCTACCAAGTTGTTTTACTCCAGAAATGCAAGGTGAGTTAACATTCAAATATCAATAAATGTCATGCACCACATCCATAAAATAAAGGAGAAAATGTATATGATCATATCAGTATAGTCAGATAAAGCATTTGATAAAATTCAATAATTATGTATGATTAAAAACTCATAGCAAAGGGAAACTACAAAAAACTTTAGAGCCACCATCCTATTTATAGTGAAATGTGGAGAACGTCCACTGTAAGATTAGGAACAAAATAAGAATGCCAACTCTTACCTTTTCTATTCAACCTATTAGTAAAAGTATTAAATGGCATTAGCAGTAAGGCAGGAAAAAGAAATCAGAAATATAAGGCTAAGAAAGGAAGAAATCATACTGTCACTTTCCATAGTTGATATAATTAAGGATACAGAAAATCCAAAACCATCTACAGATAACTTATTAGAATATCAGTTAGTTTTTAGAAGAGTTGCCAGATAAGAGACCAAACATTAAAAAATTCCACTAACATTTTTCTGTGTCTGAAAAGTTATAAAATTAAAAACTAAAAAATATGCCATCTACATTATCATCAAAACATCATATACCTAATAATAAGTGTAATAAAAAATGTAAGAACCCTATTAGAATAGAAAACTATTGATATATCATAGAGAGAAATTAAAGGTGATCTAAATAGGATTTCTGCTTTGAGGCAGGATGTATAGGCATACCTCACTTTATTGCACTTCACTTTATTGTACCTTGCAGATAATGCTTTTTTTTTTTTTTTTTTTTTTTTTTTTTTTTTTTTACAAATTGAAGGTTTGTGGCAACCCTGTGTCAAGCAGCTCTACTGGTGGTGCCATTTTTCCAACAGCATTTGCTCACTTCGTGTCTCTATGTCATGTTTTGGTAAGTCTCACAATATTTCAAACTTTTTCACTATTATACTTGTTACATGATCTGTGATCAGTGATCTTTGATGTTACTATTGCAAAAAGATTACAGCTTGCTGAAGGCTCAGATGATGGGTAGCATTCTTAAAGTCTACTTTCAAATTAAGATATGTACTTTTTTTAGACATAATGCTATTGCACACTTAATAGACTACAGTATAGCATAAACATAACTTTTACATGCACTGGGAAACCAAACAACTCGTGTGACTTGCTTTCTTATGATATTCTCCTTATTGTGGTGTCTGGGACCAAAGCCATATCTCCATAATAATATGCCTGCACTAGGTAGGCACAGGCCATCACTCCTGCTGCAACGAGCAAACAAACTTGAATAAAAGATCATCGAGCTAAGGAAGCAATCAAGAAACAATATCAACTAATATGCTAGAGAGGGACATTTAGAGATTTGGAGCAGGGGTTTGGTGTAGGGAGACATACTCCACTGGAAAAGAGAAATCACCATATCTTTTGATGAACTCATTTGCTGGCATGATGGAGTGAAATCTAGCAGAATGTCAAGCCGATTTCCCCCACAGGACATTTCCTTAGTGTCAGGGTGGTATAGGATGATGGGGGACTGAGCCAAGAAAGCAGAGTGAAATTTCCTGCACAGTCATGGCACTAACAAACCAAATCCCGCTAGATAAAGGGGCCTGTGACAATCATTAGGTCTCCTCTTCAAGACATTTGCCAGTTTTTGAACCTATATAAAGCAGGAAGCTAAATACCTAATGCCTGAGGGAGAGAACTTTCCAAAGTGAGGAATTAGAGACCTACCAGACTCACAGTAAAAACCCAGAAGTGCCATCCCCAAGAAGGGGGCTGAGTCAGAAAAAGTGAAGTCATCTGCAATGTTTCAGTGTTTATGAGACAAATTTTCACTGAGAAAGTGTAACGGCAACAAATACATAGCTGGTCTCTCCTTACATTTGCCATACTCTGAAGCTGTGAGAACTGAGAGCCTAAAGAGCTGAATTCAAACATCTGAAAGACTGAAGTCAATAACTGACTGTATTTATTGAAGAATCAAAGACCTGTCAGGCTCACAGCAAAAATCCAGGGAGGCCACAAATTAGGAAAAATCATAGGTAGGATGAGACAACTAAAGCTCCAACCCAGTTCTGACCTAGTAAAATTCCTGAAATGACTGAAATGATCAGCCACTCTGATTAACAGAGAAAAGGGTAAATCTTCTCTGGTGCAAAGTAATAGCATCTTCAGTCTCTATGAATTTTTTATTCACCACGTCCAGCACACAATCAAAAATTATGAAATTCCTGAAGCAGGAAAAAGTGACTAAAACTTAAGACAAAAAAAAAAAAAAAAAAAAAAACCAAGAAAAATTGATTTAGAGGGAATTCAGATTCTGGAGTTAGCACAGAACTTTAAAATGACTATATTGAGAGTAAAAGATGGGGATTAATAGATTAAAATATGGAGAATCTCAACAGAAAATTGGAATCAATTTTAAAAAATCAAATACAGATAAATGAAAAATAAGAAAACTGATCCCCAGCAGACCTTAGGGAATACTAGAAGAAATTTTTTTGGGCTGAAGTAAAATGGCCCAACATAGAACAGAGCTGGGCTCTCGGTCCCATATTGAACTCGAGTTGGAAGAGGCGAGTCCGGTCTCAAAACGGAGGTAAAACCGCCGCCCGGTCGCCCCCAGCCCGACTCCGGCCGCCGCCGCCGCCGGGGGGAGGAGGGCCATGATCCAAAGGAACCAGAACAGTTGAGAAAACTGTTTATTGGTGGTCTGAGCTTTGAAACTACAGACGATAGCTTAAGAGAACATTTTGAGAAATGGGGCACACTTACAGATTGTGTGGTGATGAGAGACCCCCAGACAAACCG
This sequence comes from Balaenoptera borealis, assembly GCF_965194805.1. Classification (NCBI taxonomy): domain Eukaryota; kingdom Metazoa; phylum Chordata; class Mammalia; order Artiodactyla; family Balaenopteridae; genus Balaenoptera; species Balaenoptera borealis. The sequence goes on along the minus strand of NW_028123098.1, from coordinate 169,327 downwards.
TTCCAGGGGCTTTGGTTTTGTGACTTACTCTTGGGTTGAAGAGGTGGATGCAGCAATGTGTGCTCGACCACACAAGGTTGATGGGCGTGTAGTGGAACCAAAGAGAGCTGTTTCTAGAGAGGATTCTGTAAAGCCTGGTGCCCGTCTAACAGTGAAGAAAATTTTTGTTGGTGGTATTAAAGAAGATACAGAAGAATGTAATTCGAGAGACTACTTTGAAAAGTATGGCAAGATTGAAACCATAGGAGTTATGGAAGACAGGCAGAGTGGAAAAAAGAGAGGATTTGCTTTTGTAACTTTTGATGATCATGATACAGTTGATAAAATTGTTGTTCAGAAATACCACACTATTAATGGGCATAATTGTAAGTGAAAAAGGCCCTTTCTAAACAAGAAATGCAATCTGCTGGATCACAGAGAGGTCGTGGAGGTGGATCTGGCAACTTTATGGGTCGTGGAGGAAACTTTGGAGGTGGTGGAGGTAACTTTGGCCGTGGTGGAAACTTTGGTGGAAGAGGAGGCTATGGTGGTGGAGGTGGTGGCAGCAGAGGTAGTTATGGAGGAGGTGATGGTGGATAAAACGGATTTGGAGGCGACGGTGGTAACGATGGTGGTGGTCCTGGTTACAGTAGTAGAGGAGGCTATGGTGGTGGTGGACCAGGATATGGAAACCAAGATGGTGGATATGGTGGCGGTGGTGGAGGATATGATGCTTACAATGAAGGAGGAAATTTTGGAGGTAACTATGGTGGTGGTGGTGGGAGCTATAATGATTTTGGAAATTATAGTGGACAACAGCAATCAAATTATGGACCCATGAAGGGGGGCAGTTTTGGTGGAAGAAGCTCGGGAAGTCCCTATGGTGGTGGTTATGGATCTGGTGGTGGAAGTGGTGGATATGGTAGCAGAAGGTTCTCAAAACTCAGAAGAAAAGGGCTACAGTTCTTAGCAGGAGAGAGAGCGAGGAGTTGTCAGGAAAGCTGCAGGTTACTTTGAGACAGTCGTCCCAAATGCATTAGAGGAACTGTAAAAACCTGCCGCAGAAGGAACGATGATCCATAGTCAGAAAAGTTACTGCAGCTTAAACAGGAAACCCTTCTTGTTCAGGACTGTCCTAGCCACAGTTTGCAAAAAGTGCAGCTATTGATTCATGCAACGGAGGGTCAATTAGATGTACATTCCTGAGGTCTTTTATCTGTTGTAGCTTTGTCTTTTTCTTTTCATTACATCAGGTATATTGCCCTGTAAATTGTGGTAGTGGTACCAGGAATAAAAAATTAAGGAATTTTAAACTTTTCAATATTTGTGTAGTTCAGTTTTTCTACATTTTAGTACAGAAACTTTAACAAAATGCAGTTTTGAAGGTGTTTCCTTGTGAGTTAACAAGTAAAGAAGATCATTGTTCATTAATATTTTGTATGAATTTTGCTAAAGTTAACTGTAAAGAAACACCTGCTGACTTGCAGTTTAAGGGGATCTATTCTCCCCATTTCCAAACCATGAAATGAATGGGCTCTGACATGTGGAGAGAATAGATATTTGTATGTTTGCAATGTGTGTTTTAGATAATAGAATTGGGTATTTAAATTAGCATATTTGTGAATTTAATAGCTTTAAGATTTACTTCAAATGAAAAATCTCAGAATTCAAAAAAAAAAAAACAAAAGAACAGAGCTGGGAGCGCGATTGGCGCTGCCTGCGGGGGAGGAGCGCCGCCGCCGCCGCGAGCTGGGAGCTCGATTGGCGCTCCCTGCGGGGGAGGAGCGCCGCCGCCGCCGCCGCCGCCGCGAGCTTGATTGGCGCTGCCTGCGGGGGAGGAGCGCCGCCGCGGCCGCCGCCGCGAGCTGGGAGCTCGTTTGGCGCTGCCTGCGGGGGAGGAGCGCCGCCGCCGCCGCCGCCGCGAGCTGGGAGCTCCATTGGCGCTGCCTGCGGGGGAGGAGCGCCGCCGCCGCCGCCGCCGCCGCCGCGAGCTCGACTGGCGCTCCCTGCGGGGGAGGAGCGCCGCCGCCGCCGCCGCCGCGAGCTGGGAGCTCGATTGGCGCTGCCTGTGGGGGAGGAGCGCCGCCGCCGTCGCCGCCGCGAGCTGGGAGCTCGCTTGGCGCTGCCTGCGGGGGAGGAGCGCCGCCGCCGCGAGCTGGGAGCTCGCTTGGCACTGCCTGCGGGGGAGGAGCGCCGCCGCCGCCGCCGCCGCCGCGAGCTGGATTGGCGCTGCCTGCGGGGGAGGAGCGCCGCCGCCGCCGCCGCCGCGAGCTGGGAGCTCGTTTGGCGCTGCCTGCGGGGGAGGAGCGCCGCCGCCGCCGCCGCGAACTGGGAGCTCGATTGGCGCTGCCCTGCGGGGGAGGAGCGCCGCCGCCGCCGCCGCTGCCGCCGCCACGAGCTGGGAGCTCGATTGGCGCTGCCTGCGGGGGAGGAGCGCCGCCGCCGCGAGCTGGGAGCTCGATTGGCGCTGCCTGCGTGGGAGGAGCGCCGCCGCCGTCGCCGCCGCGAGCTGGGAGCTCGGTTGGCGCTGCCTGCGGGGGAGGAGCGCCGCCGCCGCCGCCGCGAGCTGGGAGCTCGACTGGCGCTCCCTGCGGGGGAGGAGCGCCGCCGTCGCCGCCGCGAGCCGGGAGCTCGATTGTCGCTGCCTGCGGGGGAGGAGCGCCGCCGCCGCGAGCTGGGAGCTCGCTTGGCACTGCCTGCGGGGGAGGAGCGCCGCCGCCGCCGCCGCCGCCGCGAGCTGGATTGGCGCTGCTTGCGGGGGAGGAGCGCCGCCGCCGCCGCGGCCGCGAGCTGGGAGCTCGATTGGCGCTGCCTGCGGGGGAGGAGCGCCGCCGCCGTCGCCGCCGCGAGCTGGGAGCTCGATTGGCGCTGCCTGCGGGGGAGGAGCGCCGCCGCCGTCGCCGCCGCGAGCTGGGAGCTCGATTGGCGCTGCCTGCGTGGGAGGAGCGCCGCCGCCGCCGCCGCCCCCGCCGTCGCAGTCGTCGTGAGTGAAGAAGCGCCTCGGTGACGCCTGGTGAGGGCCCTCGCCGACGCCTGGGCTTACCTGCCGCCCGGCCAGCTCCGCTCGTTTCCCGTCCCCCGCGGCCCGGCGCGGGGCAGGCCTGCCAGGGCCATGGAGGACGAGGTGGTCCGCATTGCCAAGAAGATGGACAAGATGGTGCAGAAGAAAAACGCGGTGAGCGCGGCGGGCGGCGCGGGCCGGAGGGAGGCCGGGCGGCGGGCGGGGGCCAGTCGGCCTGAGGGGGCTCCCGGCCCGCGGTGAGCGCGGCGGGTGCTGCGAGACGGCGGCGAGGCCCGCGCTCTGGGGAGGGGTTCCTGGGGAGGGGGGAGCTTCGTGTCCCGCGGCCGCGTCCCGGGCAGGGGTTCTGGGGGGCGTCCTGTCCCGCAGCTGCGTCCCGGGCAGGGGTCTGGGGGGCGTCCTGTCCCGCAGCTGCGTCCCGGGCAGGGGTTCTGGGGGGCGTCCTGTCCCGCGGCCGCGTCCCGGGGAGGGGGTCCGGTCCCGCGGCCACCGGCGCTGGGATCCGCCCTGGGCGCCCGAGGCCCCTCGTGATTAGCGCAGCCCGGTAAACTCTATGGAGGCATCCTCCTCATTATTTTAAACGTGACGGTGGTAAAGCCTCGCTGGTTTAGCTGAAGAGTGCAGAGAGCCCTCCCTGTTTGAAAGAATTGGTTCTCTTTCCCGGGCTCATTGGCCAGCAGCGAGAAAACAACATCAAACAGAGGTTTGTGATCAGTTTTAGACATGAAACTGTTCAAGCAAAACGTGAATTTCCTGGATCTTATTTTTGAGGAAGGCTGAACATTCCCTTGATTGTCTCAACTCCCCTGCATGTTTGCTTAGCATTTAAAAAAGGTGAACTACGCCAGTGTACTTGGCAAGTTGCTAAACTTTTTGGAAAAAGTGGATCTTGTTAGGCCGCGGAGTGCGGGGAGCTGTGTTTAAGGCATTGCCGCCGACGAGGCTGTGCTGCCGGCTGGATTTGGACACATGTCGTTGCTGGTCCTCTCAGTGGTTTACAGTTGCTACCGGTGGCGTTTTCTGTCACTGATAACGTGTGCACGTGAACGTGGTCTCTTGCGGTTTGTATGAGGTGCTCCAGTTTCTGCATTTCTTTCCACCTGTGTGGGCCACTCTCAGTCCCTTGCTTCCGAGTCGTCTATATTTTCAGCTAAACTTCTGAAATTCTAAGTCCAACGAATGTGAAGGAGAGAAGGGCTGCTCTGATTTGCACAGCACTTTGGAGTTACAAAGCGTTTGTGCAGAATTCTTTGGGGACTCACGACAGCTGTGTTGCATTCATTTTACAGAATAAGAAACTGAGTCAGACCAAGCAGTTCACCTCCTTAAATGAAGTGTGCGTTGTGGATTAAGCCAGGACCCGAGTTTTCTGCTGGGCAGCATGCAGAAGTAGTGTTAAACACCGAATTCTTAAGACTTCAGACTTGGTGTGCGCCTCTTTTCCTTTAACAGGTGCATTGCCCGGCGTGTAATTTCATACCCTGTTCATCTGTCTTTGCAATTTTGGCTTTTTAAAGGATTTCCTGTTTGTTTTCTGTTGCAGACGTTGCCGGTGCCATTTATTTTTTCTGTTGATACAGGCCTTTCATTCCTCACTGCAAGTGATGAGTTCTGTATATTTGATTGGCTGAACGTTTCTGTTATTCTGTTTAAACTGGCAAGTTTTTTTTCTTTGCCTAGAGAACCCTAGACTCCCCTAGTAGAAGCTGGCTCCTAGGGAAAAAGGCCGTTTCTTGGGTAATTTTTTTCTCGAACTCAGGCTATAAAATGTGTACCTTTTAATCATCTAGTGCACTAGGTGTTTTTGTTTGTTTCCTTTCCTTGAAATAGACGTTTCCTAGAAATGAGGAATTCCTTAGTGAGCAAGTATGGAGAAGACCAGTTTGTATTTATCTGCAGTTCTCAAATTATAAACACATAATGCGTCAGCAGGAGAATGAGGATAAGCTCCACAGATGATCCTCAAGTCTCACTTTTCTTTTCAAATCTTATATTTCTAGTAGTACAGAACTTTACCAATATAAAAACTTGCCCCCCCCCCAAAAAAAAAGAACACAACTGCAGGAAAGAACAAAGAGCACTTAAAGTGTGTGTGTGTCTAATATATACATGTACATATACCCAGGTACATACACCTTTATATTTATATGTTATTTTGTAAATAAGTGACAATAATAATGTCTTGTGGAGATGTAGAACAGAAGTATACAACGAAAGCACAAACAGCAGGAGGGGCAAATGGAGTTAAACTGTTCAACCTCCATGGGATGGTTCCATGGAGGAGGCAGAGAGGGGGATGGGATCCTCGAAGAGCTGCTGAAGACCTTGCATTTTTTGCAGATCTCTTTAGAATGCTACTTGCATATTGTGCTCTCACTGAATGCACCTGGCTGAGCTATGGCACATTAGCACGGTAAACATTTGTCAGATTTGCCCTAGTCAGAAAATTTTCTATACCTGCCATCCTGCTTGGCACTTAAAAAAAAATTTTTTTTTTTTAAGCTCTCTATGATATAGGGATGATGGGTGAAGAAGGTAGGCTGCAGGGTAATATGTAGTATGTATGATCCCATTTTGATACAGTAAACAGAAAGTATTAAATGCATGCCTGTTTGTATGAGCAGTGAGTTTGCATGGTTATCTCAAGAGGGAGGGAATGGGACGGGTAGAGAAAGAGACTGACCACGGACTATTGTTTTACTTGTTACAAGAGGCATGTGTTGCCTTCATTTCTGATTAAACTTTTTGTGTCCAGATTATTGTAGGTTTACATGCAGTTGTAAGAAATAATAGTGCGATAGCTCCTGTGTGTCCTTTACCCAGTTTTCCCCAATGGTAACATCTTACAGAATCATAGTATACTGTCACAACCTGGGTATTGCCATTGACACAGTCAAGATAGAGAACATTTCCATCCCACAGGATCTCTCCTGATGCCATTTTATAGCCACTGCTGCTCCCCCACTCCCCACCAAATCATAATGATCTGATAGTGCAGTGGATAAAGTTGCAATAAAGTTTTTGTGCAGATGATCAAGGGAAAATACCCCCTGGGGAAGATGGCCCGTCTCCCACTCCCCCGGCCCTATCTGTCCCTGGCAACCTGTCATTTCAAGAATGTTATGTGGGACTTCCCTGGTGGCGCAGCGGTTAAGAATCTGCCTGCCATTGCAGGGGACATGGGTTTGATCCCTTGTCCGGGAAGATCCCACATGCCGCGGAGCAACTAAGCCCATGCGCCACAACGACTGAGCCTGCGCTTTAGAGCCCGGGAGCCACAACTACTGAGCCCACGTGCCACAACTACTGAAGCCCGCGTGCCTAGAGCCCGTGCTCTGCAACAAGAGAAGCCACCGCAGCGAGAAGCCCGCACACTGCAACAAAGAGTAGCCCCCGCTCGCCGCAACTAGAGAAAGCCCACACGCAGCAACGAAGACCCAACGCAGCCAAAAATAAAATAAATTAACTAATTAATTAAAAAAAAAAGAATGTTATGTGAATAAAATCATATAGTGTGTAACCTTTTTTTTTTTTTAAGTAAAAAAAATTTTTTTTTGGCTGCGCTGCCGGTTGTGCGATCTTAGTTCCCCGACCAAGGATTGAACCCAGCCCAGGTAGTGAAAGTGCTGAGTGCTAAACACTGGACCGCCAGGGAATTCCCAGTATGCAACCTTTTGGATTGGCCTTTTTCAATCAGTGTAATTCCCTGGAGAGTCATCCAAATTGCATGAATCAACAGTGCTCCTCTTTTTTAAAAAAAATATTTATTTATTTATTTATTTGGCTGTGCGGGTCTTTAGTTGCAGCATGCGGGATCTAGTTCCCTGACCAGGGATGGAACCTGGGCCCCCTGCATTGAGAGTGCAGAGTCTTAACCGCTGGAACACCAGAGAGGTCCCAGTGCCGCTTTCTTTTTAATTGCTGAGTAGTATTCCATGGTTTGGCTGTACTTCAGTTTGTTTAATCACTTGCCCATTGAAGAACATCTGAGTTTTTTTTCCCATTTCCTGACTATTACTGATAGAGATGCTGTGGACATTTGTGTACCTTTTTTTGTGCGAACATGCGTTCTCTGGGATAAATGCCGTAGGGTATGTGTTGCTTTTTTTGTTTTTTTTTCGGCTACGCTGTGCCACATGTGGGATCTTGGTTCCCCAATCAGGGATCGAGCCCGTGCCCCCTGCATTGGGAGCTTGGAGTCTTAACCACTGGACTGCCAGGGAAATTCCTGTATTGCTCCCCCCGCCCCACTTGATTGATTGATTGGTTGATTGGCTGTATTGGGTCTTAGTTGCGGCACGCGGGACCTTCGTTAAGGCATGTGGGATCTTTATTGTCGTTGCGGCGCACGGGCTCTTCGTTGCAGCATGAGAGCTTCTCTCTAGTTGTGGCGTGCGGGTTTTCTCTCTCTAGTTGTGGCACGTGGGCTCTGTAGTTGTGGCGTGCAGGCTCCAGAGCGCGTGGGCTCTGTAGTTTGCTGCACGTGGGCTACCTCATTGAGGTGTGCGAGCTCAGTAGTTTGGTGCGAGGGCTTAGTTGCCCCGCGGCATGTGGGATCTTAGTTCCCCGACCGGGAATCGAACCCGCGTCCCCTGCATTGCAGGACGGATTCTTTACCACTGAACCACCAGGGAAGTCCCTGTATTGCTTTTTTAAATTCAAAAAAAAAAAAAAGGAAAAGCAATTAGAGGTGAAACAACTAATTATATGATGGCCTTTCAAAGTACATATTCAAACCCTACATTCTTGGTGTACATAAGTTATTTATGTTGATTTGTGGTGTTTAGCTCTAGCAACAAGGCAATAATAATAACGCTGTAGTTTTCCTTGTTTCTTTCAACTGATGATCTGTGTATTTATTACAAATATTAATTAACACTCACAAGCTACCAGGAGGCAAGTAATGGTTAGCGCTGGTGTGGTTAACTCCTTTATAGATAGGGAGGTTGAGGCATGGGTATTGTGGAATTTGCCATGTTGAGGCATGGGTATTGTGGAATTTGCCTAAGGTTATATAGCACTGTGTTCTGACTCAGATTCATTCAGATTTATTCCTTCCCTTTCTGTCTCCTGAATTAACGCTTTGTAATTTTGACCTAGGTGTGAGGACACGAAAAGGGTTTTTTTCTGTATCTGAGGTTTAGTGCTTGTTTTATAGAAGCAATATAGTATAGTGGTTAGAGTAGGCACTTTAGCATCTGAGTTTTGTTTTTTTCTTAAGTCTTTAATGAATTTGTTACAATATTGCTTCTGTTTTATGTTTTGCACATGCCGGAAAGGTAATAGGCCTTGGCCCCTGGGCCTGGGCTTCGTCTCTTGTGCTGTCTCCTGTCCCTGTTGCCCCCGCGCGCTGGCCCGTCCGCGCTGTGCCAGGGGGTATTGGTCGTCTCGCGGCTCAGTTCACAGTAGCTGAAAGGGACAGTGTGTGATGGTCTCATTTCTGCCCATCGTTTTCAAAGGGAGGCTCTGGCCATTGCTCCTCGGGTAAAATGCAGAGGGAGTGCTTTTTAAGATGGGACTGTCAGTGTTGGGGACACTCCTTAATTACCAAAACGGAATCCCCTTCAGTTCCTCCAGCTGTGTTGTTTTGGCACAGAAGATGTGAGTAATAGGAACTGGAGCTAAGTTGGAGTGAAAAAACGCACCGGTCCCGCCGAATTTTCCATCGAAACAGTTGATTTGTGTTGTCTGTAGGAATTCTAAAGGGCGTACCGTTGCTTCCTAACCGGAGTCATTTGAGAGATCTACCTCTGTACGTTCAAATGATTAATTTTGAGACTTTGCTCATGTGTGCAGTAAACCCTTTAATTCCCTAAGACCTTCCTTTCCTCCATCTCCTACCCCATTAAGCCCGCTTCAGTTCATCTCCTGAATTTCTTTGGAATCTGTCAGCTCTCCCTCAACACCCTAATACTGAACTTGCCTGTGTGTTGCGATTAGGTCCTAACTAGTGTCCATATATCTTGTTTCCTTCCAATCCATTCTTCACACAAAAAACCTTCAAGGCAAGTTGGAACATTGCTCATAAACATCGCTCACAAACATTGTTTTGAGAATAGAAAACACAGTGTTTGTTGGCCTTTAAGACTCTGCGTGGTCTAGAATCCTCTCTGCTTCTCTAGCCCCATCTTGTGCCACTTGTGCCCTCACTTTCTATGCTTCAGATACACTGAATTAACCTTAGTTCTCACTCATCTGACAGAAGTCAGTTCAGATATTATTTTTCACTGTGATCCCTAGCATTAAGCAAGTTGATTATCACGTTTTGTATGAGGACTAAAACTAAACTGGGAAGTGGAAGAATTGAGTTTCAACTGTTTCAGTCAACACGCATGTATTAATGATACCTACATATTGAACACCGGGCTAGGTTTCATGAGGGATACAGAAGTTCTGGCCATCTCTGGTTTTGGATATCCCTTATTTGTTGAGACCTTTGCGTTGTTTGGTTGCCTTTTGTCTGTTTTCAAGATGGGAAAACAGGAACGAGGGAAGTATAGGTTATTACTAGGTGGGGTTGAACAAGTGGAGCAGCAAACTGCAAGGCAGAAAGAAGAGGGACGTACTATAGAGGGATATGATTTCCATTCTCAAGGCGCCTGCATCCTGTGCAGGGAGACAGCCTAACATAAAATGTGCCTAACAAAAAATATATTGACTTCTTACTAAAAATCTGCAGTTCATATAACCAAGGGGTTTATAACTTCTCCTTTAAAAGTGATATTCCTGGGACTTCCCTGGTGGTCCAGTGGTGAAGACTCTGCGCTTCCAATGCAGCAGGCGTGGGTTCAATTCCTGGTTGGGGAGCTAAGATCCCACATGCTGCGCAGCCAAAGAAATTTTTTTCAAAAGTTATACTCCTGTATTATTGAATTTAGTGGTTTAGATTTTGTTTTAATGTTAAGAAGATTTCAGTTTATTTACCAGGAACAAACAAAACATAATGTAAAAATAGTTTCCCAGAAACGATTTCCATCATTCTCTTCTTCCCTTTCTCCCGCAGACTGGTGTTTCATCTTTACAAGCTCTCTGTCTTTCCATAGGAAAGCTGTCTGGCTTGGAGGTTGCAATCCCAGGGAATTTTTCATCTGCGGGGAAGTCTCCATCACTACAGAGGGATCAAGGGAGAAGTCAGTCCCTGGTAAGTGAGATGCTCCCCCTAAACACCAACACAGCAGTCGTGTACCTTTTAAGGGGTTCAAGGGCAAGATGGGCTAGGCATTTCTACTAACTCTTCTTAAGGACCATGGACAGTGCCGTAAGCTACGAGGTAAGCGGTGACTGTTGTAATTCTTACTGGTGATCATTTCCTGTCACTGATTCTCGGCTTTCTTTGTATTTCATAGGACTGTTGTCAGTCCAATAGAAAATGAGTCTTATTTTTAAAAAACTGAAATGTTTTACAAAGCCTAGCATTCTCATATAGAGTCCTTTCAATTCTCCCCACTTTCCCAAGAGGCTATGAACGCTTCACACCATGAACTAGGAGAGGGGGTAGAGCCCTTTCTGATGAAATACATCAACAAAGACAGAGTCTTAGCCTGCTTGCTCTCTGGACAGGATCTCGGACTACAAGGTCTTCAATCCTGGTATAAATGAAGGAAGTGAGGACAGTTCAACTGGCACTCTCATAACAAGAGTTGTGAAACACCTTCCAAAGAGACTATAGCAGTAGATGAGGGAAGGGAGTGCTACAGTGTGGTAGTACAGGGGGAATGATCGGCTACAGCAGTGAAAAATGTGGTACCTATTGGTGTGCTCTCGGGGTTCTTGTACATGTAGCATAGATGACCTTTACAGTGGCCCTCTCACCTTCCCACCTGCATTAGGTGTTCTTTTTTTTTTAAATTTATGTTTATTTATTTATTTATTGTTTGAACTTATTTATTCTATGTGTTTATTTTTTTGGCTGCACTGGGTCTTCATTGCTGTGCACGGGCTTTCTCTAGTTGGCGGCTAGCGGGGGCTACTCTTGGTTGCGGTGTGCGGGCGTCTCATCGCGGTGGCGTCTATTGTTGCGGAGCATGCGCTCTAGGCGCGTGGGCTTCGGTAGTTGCGGCTCACGGGCTCTAGAATGCAGGCTCAGTAGTTGTGGCACATGGGCTTAGTTGCTCCACGGCATGTGGGATCTTCGCAGACCAGGGCTCGAACCCGTGTCCCCCGCATTGCATTGGCAGGTGGATTCTTAACCACTGCGCCACCAGGGAAGCCCTATTCTGTATACTTTTAAAATATTTTTTAAAATTTTACTTCTGAATCCACAGAGTTAAAAATCTTTTATTATTAAACCAAATAATATTTCTCTTTTAAAGGAGTCCTTTCTACCAAGTACCTGTATGTAAAGGTAAGACCGTGAACTGTGGGCTCTATGTAGACCGATCCATTTGATGTCAGAAGAGGTATAAAATACACTTTCACAGTTGGATTTCCTCTCCTGTGCTCTGCCACCAACATGAAAACAGCATACCCAGAGTAGCCTGGGTTTCAGTACAAGGCATGTGGAACAGACCCAAACCGTTTTTGCATCCTGATGCCAAACTCCAACTGACTCATAAGCCCATGAGTGAGGAAAGCAAATGTCTGTTGTTACGAAGCACTGAGATTTTCGAGGTTCTTATACAGTATCACGGTGGCAATAGGTAACTGACACATTAAAGGTGTTCTGTGTGATATTGATTAGACTATACATTTGGGGGGCATAATTTTATATCACAATAAAAATGTATAAGATATATAACCATCTCGGGTTTCCCTGATAGCGCAGTGGTTAAGAATCCGCCTGCCAATGCAGGGGACACGGGTGCCAGCCCTGGTCCGGGAAGATCCCCCATGCCGCGGAGCAACTAAGCCCATGTGCCACAACTACTGAGCCTGCGCTCTAGAGCCCGCGAGCCACAACTACTGAGCCCATGCACCGAAGCCCACGCGCCTAGAGCCCGTGCTCCACCACAAGAGAAGCCACCGCAATGAGAAGCCCGTGCACCGCAACGAAGAGTAGCCCCCGCTCGCCGCAACTAGAGAAAGGCTGCACGCAGCGATGAAGACCCAACACAGCCAAAAATAAAATAAATAAAAGTAAAAAAAAAAAAAAAGAAAAGAAATATAACCATTTCAACATATAAATGTATTTATTCAAATTAAATTCAGTGCAATTTACATGTGGAACTAAGCAATTTTCTTTATACATTTAGGCATATTCCATTTATACCTACAGACAGATAAACTTTTTGCACAAGTAGGAAAACTTAAAATATATTTTGAATAGATTTGTACAAACTGTTGAATACTTTAAAATTAGTAATTGAAAGTTCCCACCCTCATTTGGAGGTAGAATGGGAACTTAACTTTCCAGTTACTGGTCTGAAAAAGAAAATAACTTGCTATAATTTTGAATGTTATATAGTATAAGCACTATAAAAATATCACTGTCATGATAGCATAGGAACACTCTAAATGTAGACCTTATGGTAGAAATTGCTAGCTGTTCACCAAAACTCATTTCTTCTTCATCCTGGAAAGCACAGCTAAACTATTCCTAGTCAGTGGAAAGTGATGTGGGCCACACCTAGGCCTAGCCCATAAAAGCCTCCCAACATGTGCTCCTCCATGCTTTTCGTCCCTTCCAGTTGACTATGATGATGAATCCAAGGTTCCATGTTTTAAAGAAAGCAGAGTCACAGTCAACCTGGGTCCCTGCTCAACGTTTCTTGAGCAAGAAATAGACTGGTATTGTGTTTGCTATCTGTTCACTGTATCATGCAAAACAATAGTAAAAGAAACAATGCCAAATAGTTATCTACCTCCCTAAAATTGAACCTCTATAGTTTTTATGTTTTCATGAACTACTTGCATTCTTATGACAAGTATTATGAGTTGAAAATACGTCAGCCACAAGTAGCATGAGTTTCACATAGGTTGTTAACTTCACTAGAAATTGAAGTAAAAACATAATAAATTATATTCTCTTCATAGCTATGTAAATAAAAGATGTTTTAATCATGTACAACCTAATGCTTAAAATTAAAATTAGGTTTTCTAACTAGAAAGACCCAATCAAGAAATTTCTTAGTTAATGACACACAAAAGTTGGTAATGTGACCTAAAATTCTCTTACCATCTGTGCCATGAAGAACAGTAATCTGTTGGACTGAAGATGATGAAGCAAACTTGACAGGAACTTTGCCCAACTTCTGTGTACTGAGGTCTGGAATATCATGTCCACGATCTTCAGCATTAACAAAAATCTCAGATGAAAACATGGTTTTTCCTGGACTCTCTGTTGTTATCTGAGTGACTGCATCAGATGATAATTTTCCAGAGAAGGGAGAAAACGGGGTCTTAATCTCCTTTGGTGATCTGAACAAAAAAGAGAAAGCACACAGCAGGTCATATCCTTGGCTTATCAAATACTGTAATTTCTTTCCAAATGTGGCTTCAATATTTTTTGGAGACACATCCAACTCAAATGGTTAAGTTATTTCTGCAGTACCCTGTGCTTTTTTACATACTTATTACAGGGTGATCATGCATGAGTTTACTTTTACTTATTTTAAAATCTACTTTTATTTTGGATTTAGAATGCTATTATATAAGGAAAGGGTACTTTTCAGTTGAAGTGGAAAGATATCCATTAAAAAATAATTACTGGAAGTCCACTATAAATTAGGGGACTATGCTAAACGCATAGAGTGTACAAAAATAAAAAAGAAACAGAGCCTTTCCTCAAAAAGTTTATATGTCAGTGGGGGAACCAGAGGTTTTTAAGGTTGTAATTATGTATATAGATGATAAAGAATCCATATTAAAACATAATGGAGTAAATAAATGAGTGTATAAATAAATAAATAATAGGAGGGAGGGAGAAGACAAATCTTGCCAACAGAAGAATTCCATATGTAGGTAACCTCCCCCCCGCCCCCCCCCGGCATCCATCTCCTCCCCAAGGAGGTGGAGGTGAAGCTTAATCTTCCCCTTAAGTCCAGTCCTGGGCTGGCCTTAATGATTGAATTCCAGAGACAGTATAAAATGGGAGAAAAAGTAACTTTACAGTGGAGAAACCAAGCAAACACCATGTTATGCAAGTGATGATGTTTCACATCACCAGTGATGTCACGGAGACACTACATACTCTCTGTTATGATGTGATGAGACGGTTACTTCGCTTCTGCGGTATTCTTTGTCAAAACCTATAACTCCAGTCGAATCATGAGAAAAACATCAGCCAAACCCAGACTGAGAACAATTCTACAAAATATCAGACAAATATTCCTCAAGACTGTCAAAATCATGAAAAACAAGGAAGGAATGAGGAACTGTCATAGACCAGAGAAGACTAAGGAGACATGACAACTAACTAAGTGGAATGTGATATACTGGATTGGGTCCTAGAACAGAAAAAGGTCATTAACAGGAAAACTGGTGAAATCCAAAAAAAGTCTTAAGTTTAGTTAATAGTAATGTATAAATGTTGGCTTTTTAATTTTGAAAAATATACTATGGTAGTATAAGATGTTAGCAATAGGAAAAACTGGGAGAGAGGTAAAGGGAACTCTGTTTGTATCTTTTCTGCAGATTTGAAATTATTTGAAAATGAAAAAGGTCATTTTTAAAAAATGGAGTAATACTGTATTGTATTATATCACAGAAGAAGAAGACCTTTTAAAAGGTCTTTTAAATCTCTACCCTCTATATACTATTCACTAATTAAAAGGACAATTATGAGAAAAGAAAATAGGCCCATCTCCCTTATGTATACAGAAGCAAAAATCATACACAAAATGTTAGACAATCAAATGTAGAGTGTGTGAGTGAGTGAATGTGTGTGTGTGTGTGTGTGTGTGTGTGTGTGTGTGTGAATTCCTACCAAGTTGTTTTACTCCAGAAATGCAAGGTGAGTTAACATTCAAATATCAATAAATGTCATGCACCACATCCATAAAATAAAGGAGAAAATGTATATGATCATATCAGTATAGTCAGATAAAGCATTTGATAAAATTCAATAATTATGTATGATTAAAAACTCATAGCAAAGGGAAACTACAAAAAACTTTAGAGCCACCATCCTATTTATAGTGAAATGTGGAGAACGTCCACTGTAAGATTAGGAACAAAATAAGAATGCCAACTCTTACCTTTTCTATTCAACCTATTAGTAAAAGTATTAAATGGCATTAGCAGTAAGGCAGGAAAAAGAAATCAGAAATATAAGGCTAAGAAAGGAAGAAATCATACTGTCACTTTCCATAGTTGATATAATTAAGGATACAGAAAATCCAAAACCATCTACAGATAACTTATTAGAATATCAGTTAGTTTTTAGAAGAGTTGCCAGATAAGAGACCAAACATTAAAAAATTCCACTAACATTTTTCTGTGTCTGAAAAGTTATAAAATTAAAAACTAAAAAATATGCCATCTACATTATCATCAAAACATCATATACCTAATAATAAGTGTAATAAAAAATGTAAGAACCCTATTAGAATAGAAAACTATTGATATATCATAGAGAGAAATTAAAGGTGATCTAAATAGGATTTCTGCTTTGAGGCAGGATGTATAGGCATACCTCACTTTATTGCACTTCACTTTATTGTACCTTGCAGATAATGCTTTTTTTTTTTTTTTTTTTTTTTTTTTTTTTTTTTACAAATTGAAGGTTTGTGGCAACCCTGTGTCAAGCAGCTCTACTGGTGGTGCCATTTTTCCAACAGCATTTGCTCACTTCGTGTCTCTATGTCATGTTTTGGTAAGTCTCACAATATTTCAAACTTTTTCACTATTATACTTGTTACATGATCTGTGATCAGTGATCTTTGATGTTACTATTGCAAAAAGATTACAGCTTGCTGAAGGCTCAGATGATGGGTAGCATTCTTAAAGTCTACTTTCAAATTAAGATATGTACTTTTTTTAGACATAATGCTATTGCACACTTAATAGACTACAGTATAGCATAAACATAACTTTTACATGCACTGGGAAACCAAACAACTCGTGTGACTTGCTTTCTTATGATATTCTCCTTATTGTGGTGTCTGGGACCAAAGCCATATCTCCATAATAATATGCCTGCACTAGGTAGGCACAGGCCATCACTCCTGCTGCAACGAGCAAACAAACTTGAATAAAAGATCATCGAGCTAAGGAAGCAATCAAGAAACAATATCAACTAATATGCTAGAGAGGGACATTTAGAGATTTGGAGCAGGGGTTTGGTGTAGGGAGACATACTCCACTGGAAAAGAGAAATCACCATATCTTTTGATGAACTCATTTGCTGGCATGATGGAGTGAAATCTAGCAGAATGTCAAGCCGATTTCCCCCACAGGACATTTCCTTAGTGTCAGGGTGGTATAGGATGATGGGGGACTGAGCCAAGAAAGCAGAGTGAAATTTCCTGCACAGTCATGGCACTAACAAACCAAATCCCGCTAGATAAAGGGGCCTGTGACAATCATTAGGTCTCCTCTTCAAGACATTTGCCAGTTTTTGAACCTATATAAAGCAGGAAGCTAAATACCTAATGCCTGAGGGAGAGAACTTTCCAAAGTGAGGAATTAGAGACCTACCAGACTCACAGTAAAAACCCAGAAGTGCCATCCCCAAGAAGGGGGCTGAGTCAGAAAAAGTGAAGTCATCTGCAATGTTTCAGTGTTTATGAGACAAATTTTCACTGAGAAAGTGTAACGGCAACAAATACATAGCTGGTCTCTCCTTACATTTGCCATACTCTGAAGCTGTGAGAACTGAGAGCCTAAAGAGCTGAATTCAAACATCTGAAAGACTGAAGTCAATAACTGACTGTATTTATTGAAGAATCAAAGACCTGTCAGGCTCACAGCAAAAATCCAGGGAGGCCACAAATTAGGAAAAATCATAGGTAGGATGAGACAACTAAAGCTCCAACCCAGTTCTGACCTAGTAAAATTCCTGAAATGACTGAAATGATCAGCCACTCTGATTAACAGAGAAAAGGGTAAATCTTCTCTGGTGCAAAGTAATAGCATCTTCAGTCTCTATGAATTTTTTATTCACCACGTCCAGCACACAATCAAAAATTATGAAATTCCTGAAGCAGGAAAAAGTGACTAAAACTTAAGACAAAAAAAAAAAAAAAAAAAAAAAACCAAGAAAAATTGATTTAGAGGGAATTCAGATTCTGGAGTTAGCACAGAACTTTAAAATGACTATATTGAGAGTAAAAGATGGGGATTAATAGATTAAAATATGGAGAATCTCAACAGAAAATTGGAATCAATTTTAAAAAATCAAATACAGATAAATGAAAAATAAGAAAACTGATCCCCAGCAGACCTTAGGGAATACTAGAAGAAATTTTTTTGGGCTGAAGTAAAATGGCCCAACATAGAACAGAGCTGGGCTCTCGGTCCCATATTGAACTCGAGTTGGAAGAGGCGAGTCCGGTCTCAAAACGGAGGTAAAACCGCCGCCCGGTCGCCCCCAGCCCGACTCCGGCCGCCGCCGCCGCCGGGGGGAGGAGGGCCATGATCCAAAGGAACCAGAACAGTTGAGAAAACTGTTTATTGGTGGTCTGAGCTTTGAAACTACAGACGATAGCTTAAGAGAACATTTTGAGAAATGGGGCACACTTACAGATTGTGTGGTGATGAGAGACCCCCAGACAAACCGTTCCAGGGGCTTTGGTTTTGTGACTTACTCTTGGGTTGAAGAGGTGGATGCAGCAATGTGTGCTCGACCACACAAGGTTGATGGGCGTGTAGTGGAACCAAAGAGAGCTGTTTCTAGAGAGGATTCTGTAAAGCCTGGTGCCCGTCTAACAGTGAAGAAAATTTTTGTTGGTGGTATTAAAGAAGATACAGAAGAATGTAATTCGAGAGACTACTTTGAAAAGTATGGCAAGATTGAAACCATAGGAGTTATGGAAGACAGGCAGAGTGGAAAAAAGAGAGGATTTGCTTTTGTAACTTTTGATGATCATGATACAGTTGATAAAATTGTTGTTCAGAAATACCACACTATTAATGGGCATAATTGTAAGTGAAAAAGGCCCTTTCTAAACAAGAAATGCAATCTGCTGGATCACAGAGAGGTCGTGGAGGTGGATCTGGCAACTTTATGGGTCGTGGAGGAAACTTTGGAGGTGGTGGAGGTAACTTTGGCCGTGGTGGAAACTTTGGTGGAAGAGGAGGCTATGGTGGTGGAGGTGGTGGCAGCAGAGGTAGTTATGGAGGAGGTGATGGTGGATAAAACGGATTTGGAGGCGACGGTGGTAACGATGGTGGTGGTCCTGGTTACAGTAGTAGAGGAGGCTATGGTGGTGGTGGACCAGGATATGGAAACCAAGATGGTGGATATGGTGGCGGTGGTGGAGGATATGATGCTTACAATGAAGGAGGAAATTTTGGAGGTAACTATGGTGGTGGTGGTGGGAGCTATAATGATTTTGGAAATTATAGTGGACAACAGCAATCAAATTATGGACCCATGAAGGGGGGCAGTTTTGGTGGAAGAAGCTCGGGAAGTCCCTATGGTGGTGGTTATGGATCTGGTGGTGGAAGTGGTGGATATGGTAGCAGAAGGTTCTCAAAACTCAGAAGAAAAGGGCTACAGTTCTTAGCAGGAGAGAGAGCGAGGAGTTGTCAGGAAAGCTGCAGGTTACTTTGAGACAGTCGTCCCAAATGCATTAGAGGAACTGTAAAAACCTGCCGCAGAAGGAACGATGATCCATAGTCAGAAAAGTTACTGCAGCTTAAACAGGAAACCCTTCTTGTTCAGGACTGTCCTAGCCACAGTTTGCAAAAAGTGCAGCTATTGATTCATGCAACGGAGGGTCAATTAGATGTACATTCCTGAGGTCTTTTATCTGTTGTAGCTTTGTCTTTTTCTTTTCATTACATCAGGTATATTGCCCTGTAAATTGTGGTAGTGGTACCAGGAATAAAAAATTAAGGAATTTTAAACTTTTCAATATTTGTGTAGTTCAGTTTTTCTACATTTTAGTACAGAAACTTTAACAAAATGCAGTTTTGAAGGTGTTTCCTTGTGAGTTAACAAGTAAAGAAGATCATTGTTCATTAATATTTTGTATGAATTTTGCTAAAGTTAACTGTAAAGAAACACCTGCTGACTTGCAGTTTAAGGGGATCTATTCTCCCCATTTCCAAACCATGAAATGAATGGGCTCTGACATGTGGAGAGAATAGATATTTGTATGTTTGCAATGTGTGTTTTAGATAATAGAATTGGGTATTTAAATTAGCATATTTGTGAATTTAATAGCTTTAAGATTTACTTCAAATGAAAAATCTCAGAATTCAAAAAAAAAAAAACAAAAGAACAGAGCTGGGAGCGCGATTGGCGCTGCCTGCGGGGGAGGAGCGCCGCCGCCGCCGCGAGCTGGGAGCTCGATTGGCGCTCCCTGCGGGGGAGGAGCGCCGCCGCCGCCGCCGCCGCCGCGAGCTTGATTGGCGCTGCCTGCGGGGGAGGAGCGCCGCCGCGGCCGCCGCCGCGAGCTGGGAGCTCGTTTGGCGCTGCCTGCGGGGGAGGAGCGCCGCCGCCGCCGCCGCCGCGAGCTGGGAGCTCCATTGGCGCTGCCTGCGGGGGAGGAGCGCCGCCGCCGCCGCCGCCGCCGCCGCGAGCTCGACTGGCGCTCCCTGCGGGGGAGGAGCGCCGCCGCCGCCGCCGCCGCGAGCTGGGAGCTCGATTGGCGCTGCCTGTGGGGGAGGAGCGCCGCCGCCGTCGCCGCCGCGAGCTGGGAGCTCGCTTGGCGCTGCCTGCGGGGGAGGAGCGCCGCCGCCGCGAGCTGGGAGCTCGCTTGGCACTGCCTGCGGGGGAGGAGCGCCGCCGCCGCCGCCGCCGCCGCGAGCTGGATTGGCGCTGCCTGCGGGGGAGGAGCGCCGCCGCCGCCGCCGCCGCGAGCTGGGAGCTCGTTTGGCGCTGCCTGCGGGGGAGGAGCGCCGCCGCCGCCGCCGCGAACTGGGAGCTCGATTGGCGCTGCCCTGCGGGGGAGGAGCGCCGCCGCCGCCGCCGCTGCCGCCGCCACGAGCTGGGAGCTCGATTGGCGCTGCCTGCGGGGGAGGAGCGCCGCCGCCGCGAGCTGGGAGCTCGATTGGCGCTGCCTGCGTGGGAGGAGCGCCGCCGCCGTCGCCGCCGCGAGCTGGGAGCTCGGTTGGCGCTGCCTGCGGGGGAGGAGCGCCGCCGCCGCCGCCGCGAGCTGGGAGCTCGACTGGCGCTCCCTGCGGGGGAGGAGCGCCGCCGTCGCCGCCGCGAGCCGGGAGCTCGATTGTCGCTGCCTGCGGGGGAGGAGCGCCGCCGCCGCGAGCTGGGAGCTCGCTTGGCACTGCCTGCGGGGGAGGAGCGCCGCCGCCGCCGCCGCCGCCGCGAGCTGGATTGGCGCTGCTTGCGGGGGAGGAGCGCCGCCGCCGCCGCGGCCGCGAGCTGGGAGCTCGATTGGCGCTGCCTGCGTGGGAGGAGCGCCGCCGCCGTCGCCGCCGCGAGCTGGGAGCTCGATTGGCGCTGCCTGCGGGGGAGGAGCGCCGCCGCCGTCGCCGCCGCGAGCTGGGAGCTCGATTGGCGCTGCCTGCGTGGGAGGAGCGCCGCCGCCGCCGCCGCCCCCGCCGTCGCAGTCGTCGTGAGTGAAGAAGCGCCTCGGTGACGCCTGGTGAGGGCCCTCGCCGACGCCTGGGCTTACCTGCCGCCCGGCCAGCTCCGCTCGTTTCCCGTCCCCCGCGGCCCGGCGCGGGGCAGGCCTGCCAGGGCCATGGAGGACGAGGTGGTCCGCATTGCCAAGAAGATGGACAAGATGGTGCAGAAGAAAAACGCGGTGAGCGCGGCGGGCGGCGCGGGCCGGAGGGAGGCCGGGCGGCGGGCGGGGGCCAGTCGGCCTGAGGGGGCTCCCGGCCCGCGGTGAGCGCGGCGGGTGCTGCGAGACGGCGGCGAGGCCCGCGCTCTGGGGAGGGGTTCCTGGGGAGGGGGGAGCTTCGTGTCCCGCGGCCGCGTCCCGGGCAGGGGTTCTGGGGGGCGTCCTGTCCCGCAGCTGCGTCCCGGGCAGGGGTCTGGGGGGCGTCCTGTCCCGCAGCTGCGTCCCGGGCAGGGGTTCTGGGGGGCGTCCTGTCCCGCGGCCGCGTCCCGGGGAGGGGGTCCGGTCCCGCGGCCACCGGCGCTGGGATCCGCCCTGGGCGCCCGAGGCCCCTCGTGATTAGCGCAGCCCGGTAAACTCTATGGAGGCATCCTCCTCATTATTTTAAACGTGACGGTGGTAAAGCCTCGCTGGTTTAGCTGAAGAGTGCAGAGAGCCCTCCCTGTTTGAAAGAATTGGTTCTCTTTCCCGGGCTCATTGGCCAGCAGCGAGAAAACAACATCAAACAGAGGTTTGTGATCAGTTTTAGACATGAAACTGTTCAAGCAAAACGTGAATTTCCTGGATCTTATTTTTGAGGAAGGCTGAACATTCCCTTGATTGTCTCAACTCCCCTGCATGTTTGCTTAGCATTTAAAAAAGGTGAACTACGCCAGTGTACTTGGCAAGTTGCTAAACTTTTTGGAAAAAGTGGATCTTGTTAGGCCGCGGAGTGCGGGGAGCTGTGTTTAAGGCATTGCCGCCGACGAGGCTGTGCTGCCGGCTGGATTTGGACACATGTCGTTGCTGGTCCTCTCAGTGGTTTACAGTTGCTACCGGTGGCGTTTTCTGTCACTGATAACGTGTGCACGTGAACGTGGTCTCTTGCGGTTTGTATGAGGTGCTCCAGTTTCTGCATTTCTTTCCACCTGTGTGGGCCACTCTCAGTCCCTTGCTTCCGAGTCGTCTATATTTTCAGCTAAACTTCTGAAATTCTAAGTCCAACGAATGTGAAGGAGAGAAGGGCTGCTCTGATTTGCACAGCACTTTGGAGTTACAAAGCGTTTGTGCAGAATTCTTTGGGGACTCACGACAGCTGTGTTGCATTCATTTTACAGAATAAGAAACTGAGTCAGACCAAGCAGTTCACCTCCTTAAATGAAGTGTGCGTTGTGGATTAAGCCAGGACCCGAGTTTTCTGCTGGGCAGCATGCAGAAGTAGTGTTAAACACCGAATTCTTAAGACTTCAGACTTGGTGTGCGCCTCTTTTCCTTTAACAGGTGCATTGCCCGGCGTGTAATTTCATACCCTGTTCATCTGTCTTTGCAATTTTGGCTTTTTAAAGGATTTCCTGTTTGTTTTCTGTTGCAGACGTTGCCGGTGCCATTTATTTTTTCTGTTGATACAGGCCTTTCATTCCTCACTGCAAGTGATGAGTTCTGTATATTTGATTGGCTGAACGTTTCTGTTATTCTGTTTAAACTGGCAAGTTTTTTTTCTTTGCCTAGAGAACCCTAGACTCCCCTAGTAGAAGCTGGCTCCTAGGGAAAAAGGCCGTTTCTTGGGTAATTTTTTTCTCGAACTCAGGCTATAAAATGTGTACCTTTTAATCATCTAGTGCACTAGGTGTTTTTGTTTGTTTCCTTTCCTTGAAATAGACGTTTCCTAGAAATGAGGAATTCCTTAGTGAGCAAGTATGGAGAAGACCAGTTTGTATTTATCTGCAGTTCTCAAATTATAAACACATAATGCGTCAGCAGGAGAATGAGGATAAGCTCCACAGATGATCCTCAAGTCTCACTTTTCTTTTCAAATCTTATATTTCTAGTAGTACAGAACTTTACCAATATAAAAACTTGCCCCCCCCCCAAAAAAAAAGAACACAACTGCAGGAAAGAACAAAGAGCACTTAAAGTGTGTGTGTGTCTAATATATACATGTACATATACCCAGGTACATACACCTTTATATTTATATGTTATTTTGTAAATAAGTGACAATAATAATGTCTTGTGGAGATGTAGAACAGAAGTATACAACGAAAGCACAAACAGCAGGAGGGGCAAATGGAGTTAAACTGTTCAACCTCCATGGGATGGTTCCATGGAGGAGGCAGAGAGGGGGATGGGATCCTCGAAGAGCTGCTGAAGACCTTGCATTTTTTGCAGATCTCTTTAGAATGCTACTTGCATATTGTGCTCTCACTGAATGCACCTGGCTGAGCTATGGCACATTAGCACGGTAAACATTTGTCAGATTTGCCCTAGTCAGAAAATTTTCTATACCTGCCATCCTGCTTGGCACTTAAAAAAAAATTTTTTTTTTTTAAGCTCTCTATGATATAGGGATGATGGGTGAAGAAGGTAGGCTGCAGGGTAATATGTAGTATGTATGATCCCATTTTGATACAGTAAACAGAAAGTATTAAATGCATGCCTGTTTGTATGAGCAGTGAGTTTGCATGGTTATCTCAAGAGGGAGGGAATGGGACGGGTAGAGAAAGAGACTGACCACGGACTATTGTTTTACTTGTTACAAGAGGCATGTGTTGCCTTCATTTCTGATTAAACTTTTTGTGTCCAGATTATTGTAGGTTTACATGCAGTTGTAAGAAATAATAGTGCGATAGCTCCTGTGTGTCCTTTACCCAGTTTTCCCCAATGGTAACATCTTACAGAATCATAGTATACTGTCACAACCTGGGTATTGCCATTGACACAGTCAAGATAGAGAACATTTCCATCCCACAGGATCTCTCCTGATGCCATTTTATAGCCACTGCTGCTCCCCCACTCCCCACCAAATCATAATGATCTGATAGTGCAGTGGATAAAGTTGCAATAAAGTTTTTGTGCAGATGATCAAGGGAAAATACCCCCTGGGGAAGATGGCCCGTCTCCCACTCCCCCGGCCCTATCTGTCCCTGGCAACCTGTCATTTCAAGAATGTTATGTGGGACTTCCCTGGTGGCGCAGCGGTTAAGAATCTGCCTGCCATTGCAGGGGACATGGGTTTGATCCCTTGTCCGGGAAGATCCCACATGCCGCGGAGCAGCTAAGCCCATGCGCCACAACGACTGAGCCTGCGCTTTAGAGCCCGGGAGCCACAACTACTGAGCCCACGTGCCACAACTACTGAAGCCCGCGTGCCTAGAGCCCGTGCTCTGCAACAAGAGAAGCCACCGCAGCGAGAAGCCCGCACACTGCAACAAAGAGTAGCCCCCGCTCGCCGCAACTAGAGAAAGCCCACACGCAGCAACGAAGACCCAACGCAGCCAAAAATAAAATAAATTAACTAATTAATTAAAAAAAAAGAATGTTATGTGAATAAAATCATATAGTGTGTAACCTTTTTTTTTTTTTAAGTAAAAAAAATTTTTTTTTGGCTGCGCTGCCGGTTGTGCGATCTTAGTTCCCCGACCAAGGATTGAACCCAGCCCAGGTAGTGAAAGTGCTGAGTGCTAAACACTGGACCGCCAGGGAATTCCCAGTATGCAACCTTTTGGATTGGCCTTTTTCAATCAGTGTAATTCCCTGGAGAGTCATCCAAATTGCATGAATCAACAGTGCTCCTCTTTTTTAAAAAAAATATTTATTTATTTATTTGGCTGTGCGGGTCTTTAGTTGCAGCATGCGGGATCTAGTTCCCTGACCAGGGATGGAACCTGGGCCCCCTGCATTGAGAGTGCAGAGTCTTAACCGCTGGAACACCAGAGAGGTCCCAGTGCCGCTTTCTTTTTAATTGCTGAGTAGTATTCCATGGTTTGGCTGTACTTCAGTTTGTTTAATCACTTGCCCATTGAAGAACATCTGAGTTTTTTTTCCCATTTCCTGACTATTACTGATAGAGATGCTGTGGACATTTGTGTACCTTTTTTTGTGCGAACATGCGTTCTCTGGGATAAATGCCGTAGGGTATGTGTTGCTTTTTTTGTTTTTTTTCCGGCTACGCTGTGCCACATGTGGGATCTTGGTTCCCCAATCAGGGATCGAGCCCGTGCCCCCTGCATTGGGAGCTTGGAGTCTTAACCACTGGACTGCCAGGGAAATTCCTGTATTGCTCCCCCCGCCCCACTTGATTGATTGATTGGTTGATTGGCTGTATTGGGTCTTAGTTGCGGCACGCGGGACCTTCGTTAAGGCATGTGGGATCTTTATTGTCGTTGCGGCGCACGGGCTCTTCGTTGCAGCATGAGAGCTTCTCTCTAGTTGTGGCGTGCGGGTTTTCTCTCTCTAGTTGTGGCACGTGGGCTCTGTAGTTGTGGCGTGCAGGCTCCAGAGCGCGTGGGCTCTGTAGTTTGCTGCACGTGGGCTACCTCATTGAGGTGTGCGAGCTCAGTAGTTTGGTGCGAGGGCTTAGTTGCCCCGCGGCATGTGGGATCTTAGTTCCCCGACCGGGAATCGAACCCGCGTCCCCTGCATTGCAGGACGGATTCTTTACCACTGAACCACCAGGGAAGTCCCTGTATTGCTTTTTTAAATTCAAAAAAAAAAAAAAGGAAAAGCAATTAGAGGTGAAACAACTAATTATATGATGGCCTTTCAAAGTACATATTCAAACCCTACATTCTTGGTGTACATAAGTTATTTATGTTGATTTGTGGTGTTTAGCTCTAGCAACAAGGCAATAATAATAACGCTGTAGTTTTCCTTGTTTCTTTCAACTGATGATCTGTGTATTTATTACAAATATTAATTAACACTCACAAGCTACCAGGAGGCAAGTAATGGTTAGCGCTGGTGTGGTTAACTCCTTTATAGATAGGGAGGTTGAGGCATGGGTATTGTGGAATTTGCCATGTTGAGGCATGGGTATTGTGGAATTTGCCTAAGGTTATATAGCACTGTGTTCTGACTCAGATTCATTCAGATTTATTCCTTCCCTTTCTGTCTCCTGAATTAACGCTTTGTAATTTTGACCTAGGTGTGAGGACACGAAAAGGGTTTTTTTCTGTATCTGAGGTTTAGTGCTTGTTTTATAGAAGCAATATAGTATAGTGGTTAGAGTAGGCACTTTAGCATCTGAGTTTTGTTTTTTTCTTAAGTCTTTAATGAATTTGTTACAATATTGCTTCTGTTTTATGTTTTGCACATGCCGGAAAGGTAATAGGCCTTGGCCCCTGGGCCTGGGCTTCGTCTCTTGTGCTGTCTCCTGTCCCTGTTGCCCCCGCGCGCTGGCCCGTCCGCGCTGTGCCAGGGGGTATTGGTCGTCTCGCGGCTCAGTTCACAGTAGCTGAAAGGGACTGTGTGTGATGGTCTCATTTCTGCCCATCGTTTTCAAAGGGAGGCTCTGGCCATTGCTCCTCGGGTAAAATGCAGAGGGAGTGCTTTTTAAGATGGGACTGTCAGTGTTGGGGACACTCCTTAATTACCAAAACGGAATCCCCTTCAGTTCCTCCAGCTGTGTTGTTTTGGCACAGAAGATGTGAGTAATAGGAACTGGAGCTAAGTTGGAGTGAAAAAACGCACCGGTCCCGCCGAATTTTCCATCGAAACAGTTGATTTGTGTTGTCTGTAGGAATTCTAAAGGGCGTACCGTTGCTTCCTAACCGGAGTCATTTGAGAGATCTACCTCTGTACGTTCAAATGATTAATTTTGAGACTTTGCTCATGTGTGCAGTAAACCCTTTAATTCCCTAAGACCTTCCTTTCCTCCATCTCCTACCCCATTAAGCCCGCTTCAGTTCATCTCCTGAATTTCTTTGGAATCTGTCAGCTCTCCCTCAACACCCTAATACTGAACTTGCCTGTGTGTTGCGATTAGGTCCTAACTAGTGTCCATATATCTTGTTTCCTTCCAATCCATTCTTCACACAAAAAACCTTCAAGGCAAGTTGGAACATTGCTCATAAACATCGCTCACAAACATTGTTTTGAGAATAGAAAACACAGTGTTTGTTGGCCTTTAAGACTCTGCGTGGTCTAGAATCCTCTCTGCTTCTCTAGCCCCATCTTGTGCCACTTGTGCCCTCACTTTCTATGCTTCAGATACACTGAATTAACCTTAGTTCTCACTCATCTGACAGAAGTCAGTTCAGATATTATTTTTCACTGTGATCCCTAGCATTAAGCAAGTTGATTATCACGTTTTGTATGAGGACTAAAACTAAACTGGGAAGTGGAAGAATTGAGTTTCAACTGTTTCAGTCAACACGCATGTATTAATGATACCTACATATTGAACACCGGGCTAGGTTTCATGAGGGATACAGAAGTTCTGGCCATCTCTGGTTTTGGATATCCCTTATTTGTTGAGACCTTTGCGTTGTTTGGTTGCCTTTTGTCTGTTTTCAAGATGGGAAAACAGGAACGAGGGAAGTATAGGTTATTACTAGGTGGGGTTGAACAAGTGGAGCAGCAAACTGCAAGGCAGAAAGAAGAGGGACGTACTATAGAGGGATATGATTTCCATTCTCAAGGCGCCTGCATCCTGTGCAGGGAGACAGCCTAACATAAAATGTGCCTAACAAAAAATATATTGACTTCTTACTAAAAATCTGCAGTTCATATAACCAAGGGGTTTATAACTTCTCCTTTAAAAGTGATATTCCTGGGACTTCCCTGGTGGTCCAGTGGTGAAGACTCTGCGCTTCCAATGCAGCAGGCGTGGGTTCAATTCCTGGTTGGGGAGCTAAGATCCCACATGCTGCGCAGCCAAAGAAATTTTTTTCAAAAGTTATACTCCTGTATTATTGAATTTAGTGGTTTAGATTTTGTTTTAATGTTAAGAAGATTTCAGTTTATTTACCAGGAACAAACAAAACATAATGTAAAAATAGTTTCCCAGAAACGATTTCCATCATTCTCTTCTTCCCTTTCTCCCGCAGACTGGTGTTTCATCTTTACAAGCTCTCTGTCTTTCCATAGGAAAGCTGTCTGGCTTGGAGGTTGCAATCCCAGGGAATTTTTCATCTGCGGGGAAGTCTCCATCACTACAGAGGGATCAAGGGAGAAGTCAGTCCCTGGTAAGTGAGATGCTCCCCCTAAACACCAACACAGCAGTCGTGTACCTTTTAAGGGGTTCAAGGGCAAGATGGGCTAGGCATTTCTACTAACTCTTCTTAAGGACCATGGACAGTGCCGTAAGCTACGAGGTAAGCGGTGACTGTTGTAATTCTTACTGGTGATCATTTCCTGTCACTGATTCTCGGCTTTCTTTGTATTTCATAGGACTGTTGTCAGTCCAATAGAAAATGAGTCTTATTTTTAAAAAACTGAAATGTTTTACAAAGCCTAGCATTCTCATATAGAGTCCTTTCAATTCTCCCCACTTTCCCAAGAGGCTATGAACGCTTCACACCATGAACTAGGAGAGGGGGTAGAGCCCTTTCTGATGAAATACATCAACAAAGACAGAGTCTTAGCCTGCTTGCTCTCTGGACAGGATCTCGGACTACAAGGTCTTCAATCCTGGTATAAATGAAGGAAGTGAGGACAGTTCAACTGGCACTCTCATAACAAGAGTTGTGAAACACCTTCCAAAGAGACTATAGCAGTAGATGAGGGAAGGGAGTGCTACAGTGTGGTAGTACAGGGGGAATGATCGGCTACAGCAGTGAAAAATGTGGTACCTATTGGTGTGCTCTCGGGGTTCTTGTACATGTAGCATAGATGACCTTTACAGTGGCCCTCTCACCTTCCCACCTGCATTAGGTGTTCTTTTTTTTTTAAATTTATGTTTATTTATTTATTTATTGTTTGAACTTATTTATTCTATGTGTTTATTTTTTTGGCTGCACTGGGTCTTCATTGCTGTGCACGGGCTTTCTCTAGTTGGCGGCTAGCGGGGGCTACTCTTGGTTGCGGTGTGCGGGCGTCTCATCGCGGTGGCGTCTATTGTTGCGGAGCATGCGCTCTAGGCGCGTGGGCTTCGGTAGTTGCGGCTCACGGGCTCTAGAATGCAGGCTCAGTAGTTGTGGCACATGGGCTTAGTTGCTCCACGGCATGTGGGATCTTCGCAGACCAGGGCTCGAACCCGTGTCCCCCGCATTGCATTGGCAGGTGGATTCTTAACCACTGCGCCACCAGGGAAGCCCTATTCTGTATACTTTTAAAATATTTTTTAAAATTTTACTTCTGAATCCACAGAGTTAAAAATCTTTTATTATTAAACCAAATAATATTTCTCTTTTAAAGGAGTCCTTTCTACCAAGTACCTGTATGTAAAGGTAAGACCGTGAACTGTGGGCTCTATGTAGACCGATCCATTTGATGTCAGAAGAGGTATAAAATACACTTTCACAGTTGGATTTCCTCTCCTGTGCTCTGCCACCAACATGAAAACAGCATACCCAGAGTAGCCTGGGTTTCAGTACAAGGCATGTGGAACAGACCCAAACCGTTTTTGCATCCTGATGCCAAACTCCAACTGACTCATAAGCCCATGAGTGAGGAAAGCAAATGTCTGTTGTTACGAAGCACTGAGATTTTCGAGGTTCTTATACAGTATCACGGTGGCAATAGGTAACTGACACATTAAAGGTGTTCTGTGTGATATTGATTAGACTATACATTTGGGGGGCATAATTTTATATCACAATAAAAATGTATAAGATATATAACCATCTCGGGTTTCCCTGATAGCGCAGTGGTTAAGAATCCGCCTGCCAATGCAGGGGACACGGGTGCCAGCCCTGGTCCGGGAAGATCCCCCATGCCGCGGAGCAACTAAGCCCATGTGCCACAACTACTGAGCCTGCGCTCTAGAGCCCGCGAGCCACAACTACTGAGCCCATGCACCGAAGCCCACGCGCCTAGAGCCCGTGCTCCACCACAAGAGAAGCCACCGCAATGAGAAGCCCGTGCACCGCAACGAAGAGTAGCCCCCGCTCGCCGCAACTAGAGAAAGGCTGCACGCAGCGATGAAGACCCAACACAGCCAAAAATAAAATAAATAAAAGTAAAAAAAAAAAAAAAGAAAAGAAATATAACCATTTCAACATATAAATGTATTTATTCAAATTAAATTCAGTGCAATTTACATGTGGAACTAAGCAATTTTCTTTATACATTTAGGCATATTCCATTTATACCTACAGACAGATAAACTTTTTGCACAAGTAGGAAAACTTAAAATATATTTTGAATAGATTTGTACAAACTGTTGAATACTTTAAAATTAGTAATTGAAAGTTCCCACCCTCATTTGGAGGTAGAATGGGAACTTAACTTTCCAGTTACTGGTCTGAAAAAGAAAATAACTTGCTATAATTTTGAATGTTATATAGTATAAGCACTATAAAAATATCACTGTCATGATAGCATAGGAACACTCTAAATGTAGACCTTATGGTAGAAATTGCTAGCTGTTCACCAAAACTCATTTCTTCTTCATCCTGGAAAGCACAGCTAAACTATTCCTAGTCAGTGGAAAGTGATGTGGGCCACACCTAGGCCTAGCCCATAAAAGCCTCCCAACATGTGCTCCTCCATGCTTTTCGTCCCTTCCAGTTGACTATGATGATGAATCCAAGGTTCCATGTTTTAAAGAAAGCAGAGTCACAGTCAACCTGGGTCCCTGCTCAACGTTTCTTGAGCAAGAAATAGACTGGTATTGTGTTTGCTATCTGTTCACTGTATCATGCAAAACAATAGTAAAAGAAACAATGCCAAATAGTTATCTACCTCCCTAAAATTGAACCTCTATAGTTTTTATGTTTTCATGAACTACTTGCATTCTTATGACAAGTATTATGAGTTGAAAATACGTCAGCCACAAGTAGCATGAGTTTCACATAGGTTGTTAACTTCACTAGAAATTGAAGTAAAAACATAATAAATTATATTCTCTTCATAGCTATGTAAATAAAAGATGTTTTAATCATGTACAACCTAATGCTTAAAATTAAAATTAGGTTTTCTAACTAGAAAGACCCAATCAAGAAATTTCTTAGTTAATGACACACAAAAGTTGGTAATGTGACCTAAAATTCTCTTACCATCTGTGCCATGAAGAACAGTAATCTGTTGGACTGAAGATGATGAAGCAAACTTGACAGGAACTTTGCCCAACTTCTGTGTACTGAGGTCTGGAATATCATGTCCACGATCTTCAGCATTAACAAAAATCTCAGATGAAAACATGGTTTTTCCTGGACTCTCTGTTGTTATCTGAGTGACTGCATCAGATGATAATTTTCCAGAGAAGGGAGAAAACGGGGTCTTAATCTCCTTTGGTGATCTGAACAAAAAAGAGAAAGCACACAGCAGGTCATATCCTTGGCTTATCAAATACTGTAATTTCTTTCCAAATGTGGCTTCAATATTTTTTGGAGACACATCCAACTCAAATGGTTAAGTTATTTCTGCAGTACCCTGTGCTTTTTTACATACTTATTACAGGGTGATCATGCATGAGTTTACTTTTACTTATTTTAAAATCTACTTTTATTTTGGATTTAGAATGCTATTATATAAGGAAAGGGTACTTTTCAGTTGAAGTGGAAAGATATCCATTAAAAAATAATTACTGGAAGTCCACTATAAATTAGGGGACTATGCTAAACGCATAGAGTGTACAAAAATAAAAAAGAAACAGAGCCTTTCCTCAAAAAGTTTATATGTCAGTGGGGGAACCAGAGGTTTTTAAGGTTGTAATTATGTATATAGATGATAAAGAATCCATATTAAAACATAATGGAGTAAATAAATGAGTGTATAAATAAATAAATAATAGGAGGGAGGGAGAAGACAAATCTTGCCAACAGAAGAATTCCATATGTAGGTAACCTCCCCCCCGCCCCCCCCCGGCATCCATCTCCTCCCCAAGGAGGTGGAGGTGAAGCTTAATCTTCCCCTTAAGTCCAGTCCTGGGCTGGCCTTAATGATTGAATTCCAGAGACAGTATAAAATGGGAGAAAAAGTAACTTTACAGTGGAGAAACCAAGCAAACACCATGTTATGCAAGTGATGATGTTTCACATCACCAGTGATGTCACGGAGACACTACATACTCTCTGTTATGATGTGATGAGACGGTTACTTCGCTTCTGCGGTATTCTTTGTCAAAACCTGTAACTCCAGTCGAATCATGAGAAAAACATCAGCCAAACCCAGACTGAGAACAATTCTACAAAATATCAGACAAATATTCCTCAAGACTGTCAAAATCATGAAAAACAAGGAAGGAATGAGGAACTGTCATAGACCAGAGAAGACTAAGGAGACATGACAACTAACTAAGTGGAATGTGATATACTGGATTGGGTCCTAGAACAGAAAAAGGTCATTAACAGGAAAACTGGTGAAATCCAAAAAAAGTCTTAAGTTTAGTTAATAGTAATGTATAAATGTTGGCTTTTTAATTTTGAAAAATATACTATGGTAGTATAAGATGTTAGCAATAGGAAAAACTGGGAGAGAGGTAAAGGGAACTCTGTTTGTATCTTTTCTGCAGATTTGAAATTATTTGAAAATGAAAAAGGTCATTTTTAAAAAATGGAGTAATACTGTATTGTATTATATCACAGAAGAAGAAGACCTTTTAAAAGGTCTTTTAAATCTCTACCCTCTATATACTATTCACTAATTAAAAGGACAATTATGAGAAAAGAAAATAGGCCCATCTCCCTTATGTATACAGAAGCAAAAATCATACACAAAATGTTAGACAATCAAATGTAGAGTGTGTGAGTGAGTGAATGTGTGTGTGTGTGTGTGTGTGTGTGTGTGTGTGTGTGAATTCCTACCAAGTTGTTTTACTCCAGAAATGCAAGGTGAGTTAACATTCAAATATCAATAAATGTCATGCACCACATCCATAAAATAAAGGAGAAAATGTATATGATCATATCAGTATAGTCAGATAAAGCATTTGATAAAATTCAATAATTATGTATGATTAAAAACTCATAGCAAAGGGAAACTACAAAAAACTTTAGAGCCACCATCCTATTTATAGTGAAATGTGGAGAACGTCCACTGTAAGATTAGGAACAAAATAAGAATGCCAACTCTTACCTTTTCTATTCAACCTATTAGTAAAAGTATTAAATGGCATTAGCAGTAAGGCAGGAAAAAGAAATCAGAAATATAAGGCTAAGAAAGGAAGAAATCATACTGTCACTTTCCATAGTTGATATAATTAAGGATACAGAAAATCCAAAACCATCTACAGATAACTTATTAGAATATCAGTTAGTTTTTAGAAGAGTTGCCAGATAAGAGACCAAACATTAAAAAATTCCACTAACATTTTTCTGTGTCTGAAAAGTTATAAAATTAAAAACTAAAAAATATGCCATCTACATTATCATCAAAACATCATATACCTAATAATAAGTGTAATAAAAAATGTAAGAACCCTATTAGAATAGAAAACTATTGATATATCATAGAGAGAAATTAAAGGTGATCTAAATAGGATTTCTGCTTTGAGGCAGGATGCATAGGCATACCTCACTTTATTGCACTTCACTTTATTGTACCTTGCAGATAATGCTTTTTTTTTTTTTTTACAAATTGAAGGTTTGTGGCAACCCTGTGTCAAGCAGCTCTACTGGTGGTGCCATTTTTCCAACAGCATTTGCTCACTTCGTGTCTCTATGTCATGTTTTGGTAAGTCTCACAATATTTCAAACTTTTTCACTATTATACTTGTTACATGATCTGTGATCAGTGATCTTTGATGTTACTATTGCAAAAAGATTACAGCTTGCTGAAGGCTCAGATGATGGGTAGCATTCTTAAAGTCTACTTTCAAATTAAGATATGTACTTTTTTTAGACATAATGCTATTGCACACTTAATAGACTACAGTATAGCATAAACATAACTTTTACATGCACTGGGAAACCAAACAACTCGTGTGACTTGCTTTCTTATGATATTCTCCTTATTGTGGTGTCTGGGACCAAAGCCATATCTCCATAATAATATGCCTGCACTAGGTAGGCACAGGCCATCACTCCTGCTGCAACGAGCAAACAAACTTGAATAAAAGATCATCGAGCTAAGGAAGCAATCAAGAAACAATATCAACTAATATGCTAGAGAGGGACATTTAGAGATTTGGAGCAGGGGTTTGGTGTAGGGAGACATACTCCACTGGAAAAGAGAAATCACCATATCTTTTGATGAACTCATTTGCTGGCATGATGGAGTGAAATCTAGCAGAATGTCAAGCCGATTTCCCCCACAGGACATTTCCTTAGTGTCAGGGTGGTATAGGATGATGGGGGACTGAGCCAAGAAAGCAGAGTGAAATTTCCTGCACAGTCATGGCACTAACAAACCAAATCCCGCTAGATAAAGGGGCCTGTGACAATCATTAGGTCTCCTCTTCAAGACATTTGCCAGTTTTTGAACCTATATAAAGCAGGAAGCTAAATACCTAATGCCTGAGGGAGAGAACTTTCCAAAGTGAGGAATTAGAGACCTACCAGACTCACAGTAAAAACCCAGAAGTGCCATCCCCAAGAAGGGGGCTGAGTCAGAAAAAGTGAAGTCATCTGCAATGTTTCAGTGTTTATGAGACAAATTTTCACTGAGAAAGTGTAACGGCAACAAATACATAGCTGGTCTCTCCTTACATTTGCCATACTCTGAAGCTGTGAGAACTGAGAGCCTAAAGAGCTGAATTCAAACATCTGAAAGACTGAAGTCAATAACTGACTGTATTTATTGAAGAATCAAAGACCTGTCAGGCTCACAGCAAAAATCCAGGGAGGCCACAAATTAGGAAAAATCATAGGTAGGATGAGACAACTAAAGCTCCAACCCAGTTCTGACCTAGTAAAATTCCTGAAATGACTGAAATGATCAGCCACTCTGATTAACAGAGAAAAGGGTAAATCTTCTCTGGTGCAAAGTAATAGCATCTTCAGTCTCTATGAATTTTTTATTCACCACGTCCAGCACACAATCAAAAATTATGAAATTCCTGAAGCAGGAAAAAGTGACTAAAACTTAAGACAAAAAAAAAAAAAAAAAAAAAAAACCAAGAAAAATTGATTTAGAGGGAATTCAGATTCTGGAGTTAGCACAGAACTTTAAAATGACTATATTGAGAGTAAAAGATGGGGATTAATAGATTAAAATATGGAGAATCTCAACAGAAAATTGGAATCAATTTTAAAAAATCAAATACAGATAAATGAAAAATAAGAAAACTGATCCCCAGCAGACCTTAGGGAATACTAGAAGAAATTTTTTTGGGCTGAAGTAAAATGGCCCAACATAGAACAGAGCTGGGCTCTCGGTCCCATATTGAACTCGAGTTGGAAGAGGCGAGTCCGGTCTCAAAACGGAGGTAAAACCGCCGCCCGGTCGCCCCCAGCCCGACTCCGGCCGCCGCCGCCGCCGGGGGGAGGAGGGCCATGATCCAAAGGAACCAGAACAGTTGAGAAAACTGTTTATTGGTGGTCTGAGCTTTGAAACTACAGACGATAGCTTAAGAGAACATTTTGAGAAATGGGGCACACTTACAGATTGTGTGGTGATGAGAGACCCCCAGACAAACCGTTCCAGGGGCTTTGGTTTTGTGACTTACTCTTGGGTTGAAGAGGTGGATGCAGCAATGTGTGCTCGACCACACAAGGTTGATGGGCGTGTAGTGGAACCAAAGAGAGCTGTTTCTAGAGAGGATTCTGTAAAGCCTGGTGCCCGTCTAACAGTGAAGAAAATTTTTGTTGGTGGTATTAAAGAAGATACAGAAGAATGTAATTCGAGAGACTACTTTGAAAAGTATGGCAAGATTGAAACCATAGGAGTTATGGAAGACAGGCAGAGTGGAAAAAAGAGAGGATTTGCTTTTGTAACTTTTGATGATCATGATACAGTTGATAAAATTGTTGTTCAGAAATACCACACTATTAATGGGCATA
This sequence comes from Balaenoptera borealis, assembly GCF_965194805.1. Lineage (NCBI taxonomy): Eukaryota > Metazoa > Chordata > Mammalia > Artiodactyla > Balaenopteridae > Balaenoptera > Balaenoptera borealis. The sequence goes on along the minus strand of NW_028123098.1, from coordinate 133,682 downwards.
ATTGTAAGTGAAAAAGGCCCTTTCTAAACAAGAAATGCAATCTGCTGGATCACAGAGAGGTCGTGGAGGTGGATCTGGCAACTTTATGGGTCGTGGAGGAAACTTTGGAGGTGGTGGAGGTAACTTTGGCCGTGGTGGAAACTTTGGTGGAAGAGGAGGCTATGGTGGTGGAGGTGGTGGCAGCAGAGGTAGTTATGGAGGAGGTGATGGTGGATAAAACGGATTTGGAGGCGACGGTGGTAACGATGGTGGTGGTCCTGGTTACAGTAGTAGAGGAGGCTATGGTGGTGGTGGACCAGGATATGGAAACCAAGATGGTGGATATGGTGGCGGTGGTGGAGGATATGATGCTTACAATGAAGGAGGAAATTTTGGAGGTAACTATGGTGGTGGTGGTGGGAGCTATAATGATTTTGGAAATTATAGTGGACAACAGCAATCAAATTATGGACCCATGAAGGGGGGCAGTTTTGGTGGAAGAAGCTCGGGAAGTCCCTATGGTGGTGGTTATGGATCTGGTGGTGGAAGTGGTGGATATGGTAGCAGAAGGTTCTCAAAACTCAGAAGAAAAGGGCTACAGTTCTTAGCAGGAGAGAGAGCGAGGAGTTGTCAGGAAAGCTGCAGGTTACTTTGAGACAGTCGTCCCAAATGCATTAGAGGAACTGTAAAAACCTGCCGCAGAAGGAACGATGATCCATAGTCAGAAAAGTTACTGCAGCTTAAACAGGAAACCCTTCTTGTTCAGGACTGTCCTAGCCACAGTTTGCAAAAAGTGCAGCTATTGATTCATGCAACGGAGGGTCAATTAGATGTACATTCCTGAGGTCTTTTATCTGTTGTAGCTTTGTCTTTTTCTTTTCATTACATCAGGTATATTGCCCTGTAAATTGTGGTAGTGGTACCAGGAATAAAAAATTAAGGAATTTTAAACTTTTCAATATTTGTGTAGTTCAGTTTTTCTACATTTTAGTACAGAAACTTTAACAAAATGCAGTTTTGAAGGTGTTTCCTTGTGAGTTAACAAGTAAAGAAGATCATTGTTCATTAATATTTTGTATGAATTTTGCTAAAGTTAACTGTAAAGAAACACCTGCTGACTTGCAGTTTAAGGGGATCTATTCTCCCCATTTCCAAACCATGAAATGAATGGGCTCTGACATGTGGAGAGAATAGATATTTGTATGTTTGCAATGTGTGTTTTAGATAATAGAATTGGGTATTTAAATTAGCATATTTGTGAATTTAATAGCTTTAAGATTTACTTCAAATGAAAAATCTCAGAATTCAAAAAAAAAACAACAAAAGAACAGAGCTGGGAGCGCGATTGGCGCTGCCTGCGGGGGAGGAGCGCCGCCGCCGCCGCGAGCTGGGAGCTCGATTGGCGCTCCCTGCGGGGGAGGAGCGCCGCCGCCGCCGCCGCCGCGAGCTGGGAGCTCGATTGGCGCTGCCTGTGGGGGAGGAGCGCCGCCGCCGTCGCCGCCGCGAGCTGGGAGCTCGCTTGGCGCTGCCTGCGGGGGAGGAGCGCCGCCGCCGCGAGCTGGGAGCTCGCTTGGCACTGCCTGCGGGGGAGGAGCGCCGCCGCCGCCGCCGCCGCCGCGAGCTGGATTGGCGCTGCCTGCGGGGGAGGAGCGCCGCCGCCGCCGCCGCCGCGAGCTGGGAGCTCGTTTGGCGCTGCCTGCGGGGGAGGAGCGCCGCCGCCGCCGCCGCGAACTGGGAGCTCGATTGGCGCTGCCCTGCGGGGGAGGAGCGCCGCCGCCGCCGCCGCCACGAGCTGGGAGCTCGATTGGCGCTGCCTGCGGGGGAGGAGCGCCGCCGCCGCGAGCTGGGAGCTCGATTGGCGCTGCCTGCGTGGGAGGAGCGCCGCCGCCGTCGCCGCCGCGAGCTGGGAGCTCGGTTGGCGCTGCCTGCGGGGGAGGAGCGCCGCCGCCGCCGCCGCGAGCTGGGAGCTCGACTGGCGCTCCCTGCGGGGGAGGAGCGCCGCCGTCGCCGCCGCGAGCCGGGAGCTCGATTGTCGCTGCCTGTGGGGGAGGAGCGCCGCCGCCGCGAGCTGGGAGCTCGCTTGGCACTGCCTGCGGGGGAGGAGCGCCGCCGCCGCCGCCGCCGCCGCGAGCTGGATTGGCGCTGCTTGCGGGGGAGGAGCGCCGCCGCCGCCGCCGCCGCGAGCTGGGAGCTCGATTGGCGCTGCCTGCGGGGGAGGAGCGCCGCCGCGGCCGCGAGCTGGGAGCTCGATTGGCGCTGCCTGCGGGGGAGGAGCGCCGCCGCCGTCGCCGCCGCGAGCTGGGAGCTCGATTGGCGCTGCCTGCGTGGGAGGAGCGCCGCCGCCGTCGCCGCCGCGAGCTGGGAGCTCGATTGGCGCTGCCTGCGTGGGAGGAGCGCCGCCGCCGTCGCCGCCGCGAGCTGGGAGCTCGATTGGCGCTGCCTGCGTGGGAGGAGCGCCGCCGCCGCCGCCGCCCCCGCCGTCGCAGTCGTCGTGAGTGAAGAAGCGCCTCGGTGACGCCTGGTGAGGGCCCTCGCCGACGCCTGGGCTTACCTGCCGCCCGGCCAGCTCCGCTCGTTTCCCGTCCCCCGCGGCCCGGCGCGGGGCAGGCCTGCCAGGGCCATGGAGGACGAGGTGGTCCGCATTGCCAAGAAGATGGACAAGATGGTGCAGAAGAAAAACGCGGTGAGCGCGGCGGGCGGCGCGGGCCGGAGGGAGGCCGGGCGGCGGGCGGGGGCCAGTCGGCCTGAGGGGGCTCCCGGCCCGCGGTGAGCGCGGCGGGTGCTGCGAGACGGCGGCGAGGCCCGCGCTCTGGGGAGGGGTTCCTGGGGAGGGGGGAGCTTCGTGTCCCGCGGCCGCGTCCCGGGCAGGGGTTCTGGGGGGCGTCCTGTCCCGCAGCTGCGTCCCGGGCAGGGGTCTGGGGGGCGTCCTGTCCCGCAGCTGCGTCCCGGGCAGGGGTTCTGGGGGGCGTCCTGTCCCGCGGCCGCGTCCCGGGGAGGGGGTCCTGGGGGGGTCCCGGGGAGGGCGTCCGGTCCCGCGGCCACCGGCGCTGGGATCCGCCCTGGGCGCCCGAGGCCCCTCGTGATTAGCGCAGCCCGGTAAACTCTATGGAGGCATCCTCCTCATTATTTTAAACGTGACGGTGGTAAAGCCTCGCTGGTTTAGCTGAAGAGTGCAGAGAGCCCTCCCTGTTTGAAAGAATTGGTTCTCTTTCCCGGGCTTATTGGCCAGCAGCGAGAAAACAACATCAAACAGAGGTTTGTGATCAGTTTTAGACATGAAACTGTTCAAGCAAAACGTGAATTTCCTGGATCTTATTTTTGAGGAAGGCTGAACATTCCCTTGATTGTCTCAACTCCCCTGCATGTTTGCTTAGCAATTAAAAAAGGTGAACTACGCCAGTGTACTTGGCAAGTTGCTAAACTTTTTGGAAAAAGTGGATCTTGTTAGGCCGCGGAGTGCGGGGAGCTGTGTTTAAGGCATTGCCGCCGACGAGGCTGTGCTGCCGGCTGGATTTGGACACATGTCGTTGCTGGTCCTCTCAGTGGTTTACAGTTGCTACCGGTGGCGTTTTCTGTCACTGATAACGTGTGCACGTGAACGTGGTCTCTTGCGGTTTGTATGAGGTGCTCCAGTTTCTGCATTTCTTTCCACCTGTGTGGGCCACTCTCAGTCCCTTGCTTCCGAGTCGTCTATATTTTCAGCTAAACTTCTGAAATTCTAAGTCCAACGAATGTGAAGGAGAGAAGGGCTGCTCTGATTTGCACAGCACTTTGGAGTTACAAAGCGTTTGTGCAGAATTCTTTGGGGACTCACGACAGCTGTGTTGCATTCATTTTACAGAATAAGAAACTGAGTCAGACCAAGCAGTTCACCTCCTTAAATGAAGTGTGCGTTGTGGATTAAGCCAGGACCCGAGTTTTCTGCTGGGCAGCATGCAGAAGTAGTGTTAAACACCGAATTCTTAAGACTTCAGACTTGGTGTGCGCCTCTTTTCCTTTAACAGGTGCATTGCCCGGCGTGTAATTTCATACCCTGTTCATCTGTCTTTGCAATTTTGGCTTTTTAAAGGATTTCCTGTTTGTTTTCTGTTGCAGACGTTGCCGGTGCCATTTATTTTTTCTGTTGATACAGGCCTTTCATTCCTCACTGCAAGTGATGAGTTCTGTATATTTGATTGGCTGAACGTTTCTGTTATTCTGTTTAAACTGGCAAGTTTTTTTTCTTTGCCTAGAGAACCCTAGACTCCCCTAGTAGAAGCTGGCTCCTAGGGAAAAAGGCCGTTTCTTGGGTAATTTTTTTCTCGAACTCAGGCTATAAAATGTGTACCTTTTAATCATCTAGTGCACTAGGTGTTTTTGTTTGTTTCCTTTCCTTGAAATAGACGTTTCCTAGAAATGAGGAATTCCTTAGTGAGCAAGTATGGAGAAGACCAGTTTGTATTTATCTGCAGTTCTCAAATTATAAACACATAATGCGTCAGCAGGAGAATGAGGATAAGCTCCACAGATGATCCTCAAGTCTCACTTTTCTTTTCAAATCTTATATTTCTAGTAGTACAGAACTTTACCAATATAAAAACTTGCCCCCCCCCCAAAAAAAAAGAACACAACTGCAGGAAAGAACAAAGAGCACTTAAAGTGTGTGTGTGTCTAATATATACATGTACATATACCCAGGTACATACACCTTTATATTTATATGTTATTTTGTAAATAAGTGACAATAATAATGTCTTGTGGAGATGTAGAACAGAAGTATACAACGAAAGCACAAACAGCAGGAGGGGCAAATGGAGTTAAACTGTTCAACCTCCATGGGATGGTTCCATGGAGGAGGCAGAGAGGGGGATGGGATCCTCGAAGAGCTGCTGAAGACCTTGCATTTTTTGCAGATCTCTTTAGAATGCTACTTGCATATTGTGCTCTCACTGAATGCACCTGGCTGAGCTATGGCACATTAGCACGGTAAACATTTGTCAGATTTGCCCTAGTCAGAAAATTTTCTATACCTGCCATCCTGCTTGGCACTTAAAAAAAAATTTTTTTTTTTTAAGCTCTCTATGATATAGGGATGATGGGTGAAGAAGGTAGGCTGCAGGGTAATATGTAGTATGTATGATCCCATTTTGATACAGTAAACAGAAAGTATTAAATGCATGCCTGTTTGTATGAGCAGTGAGTTTGCATGGTTATCTCAAGAGGGAGGGAATGGGACGGGTAGAGAAAGAGACTGACCACGGACTATTGTTTTACTTGTTACAAGAGGCATGTGTTGCCTTCATTTCTGATTAAACTTTTTGTGTCCAGATTATTGTAGGTTTACATGCAGTTGTAAGAAATAATAGTGCGATAGCTCCTGTGTGTCCTTTACCCAGTTTTCCCCAATGGTAACATCTTACAGAATCATAGTATACTGTCACAACCTGGGTATTGCCATTGACACAGTCAAGATAGAGAACATTTCCATCCCACAGGATCTCTCCTGATGCCATTTTATAGCCACTGCTGCTCCCCCACTCCCCACCAAATCATAATGATCTGATAGTGCAGTGGATAAAGTTGCAATAAAGTTTTTGTGCAGATGATCAAGGGAAAATACCCCCTGGGGAAGATGGCCCGTCTCCCACTCCCCCGGCCCTATCTGTCCCTGGCAACCTGTCATTTCAAGAATGTTATGTGGGACTTCCCTGGTGGCGCAGCGGTTAAGAATCTGCCTGCCATTGCAGGGGACATGGGTTTGATCCCTTGTCCGGGAAGATCCCACATGCCGCGGAGCAACTAAGCCCATGCGCCACAACGACTGAGCCTGCGCTTTAGAGCCCGGGAGCCACAACTACTGAGCCCACGTGCCACAACTACTGAAGCCCGCGTGCCTAGAGCCCGTGCTCTGCAACAAGAGAAGCCACCGCAGCGAGAAGCCCGCACACTGCAACAAAGAGTAGCCCCCGCTCGCCGCAACTAGAGAAAGCCCACACGCAGCAACGAAGACCCAACGCAGCCAAAAATAAAATAAATTAACTAATTAATTAAAAAAAAAAGAATGTTATGTGAATAAAATCATATAGTGTGTAACCTTTTTTTTTTTTTAAGTAAAAAAAATTTTTTTTTGGCTGCGCTGCCGGTTGTGCGATCTTAGTTCCCCGACCAAGGATTGAACCCAGCCCAGGTAGTGAAAGTGCTGAGTGCTAAACACTGGACCGCCAGGGAATTCCCAGTATGCAACCTTTTGGATTGGCCTTTTTCAATCAGTGTAATTCCCTGGAGAGTCATCCAAATTGCATGAATCAACAGTGCTCCTCTTTTTTAAAAAAAATATTTATTTATTTATTTATTTGGCTGTGCGGGTCTTTAGTTGCAGCATGCGGGATCTAGTTCCCTGACCAGGGATGGAACCTGGGCCCCCTGCATTGAGAGTGCAGAGTCTTAACCGCTGGAACACCAGAGAGGTCCCAGTGCCGCTTTCTTTTTAATTGCTGAGTAGTATTCCATGGTTTGGCTGTACTTCAGTTTGTTTAATCACTTGCCCATTGAAGAACATCTGAGTTTTTTTTCCCATTTCCTGACTATTACTGATAGAGATGCTGTGGACATTTGTGTACCTTTTTTTGTGCGAACATGCGTTCTCTGGGATAAATGCCGTAGGGTATGTGTTGCTTTTTTTGTTTTTTTTTCGGCTACGCTGTGCCACATGTGGGATCTTGGTTCCCCAATCAGGGATCGAGCCCGTGCCCCCTGCATTGGGAGCTTGGAGTCTTAACCACTGGACTGCCAGGGAAATTCCTGTATTGCTCCCCCCGCCCCACTTGATTGATTGATTGGTTGATTGGCTGTATTGGGTCTTAGTTGCGGCACGCGGGACCTTCGTTAAGGCATGTGGGATCTTTATTGTCGTTGCGGCGCACGGGCTCTTCGTTGCAGCATGAGAGCTTCTCTCTAGTTGTGGCGTGCGGGTTTTCTCTCTCTAGTTGTGGCACGTGGGCTCTGTAGTTGTGGCGTGCAGGCTCCAGAGCGCGTGGGCTCTGTAGTTTGCTGCACGTGGGCTACCTCATTGAGGTGTGCGAGCTCAGTAGTTTGGTGCGAGGGCTTAGTTGCCCCGCGGCATGTGGGATCTTAGTTCCCCGACCGGGAATCGAACCCGCGTCCCCTGCATTGCAGGACGGATTCTTTACCACTGAACCACCAGGGAAGTCCCTGTATTGCTTTTTTAAATTCAAAAAAAAAAAAAAGGAAAAGCAATTAGAGGTGAAACAACTAATTATATGATGGCCTTTCAAAGTACATATTCAAACCCTACATTCTTGGTGTACATAAGTTATTTATGTTGATTTGTGGTGTTTAGCTCTAGCAACAAGGCAATAATAATAACGCTGTAGTTTTCCTTGTTTCTTTCAACTGATGATCTGTGTATTTATTACAAATATTAATTAACACTCACAAGCTACCAGGAGGCAAGTAATGGTTAGCGCTGGTGTGGTTAACTCCTTTATAGATAGGGAGGTTGAGGCATGGGTATTGTGGAATTTGCCATGTTGAGGCATGGGTATTGTGGAATTTGCCTAAGGTTATATAGCACTGTGTTCTGACTCAGATTCATTCAGATTTATTCCTTCCCTTTCTGTCTCCTGAATTAACGCTTTGTAATTTTGACCTAGGTGTGAGGACACGAAAAGGGTTTTTTTCTGTATCTGAGGTTTAGTGCTTGTTTTATAGAAGCAATATAGTATAGTGGTTAGAGTAGGCACTTTAGCATCTGAGTTTTGTTTTTTTCTTAAGTCTTTAATGAATTTGTTACAATATTGCTTCTGTTTTATGTTTTGCACATGCCGGAAAGGTAATAGGCCTTGGCCCCTGGGCCTGGGCTTCGTCTCTTGTGCTGTCTCCTGTCCCTGTTGCCCCCGCGCGCTGGCCCGTCCGCGCTGTGCCAGGGGGTATTGGTCGTCTCGCGGCTCAGTTCACAGTAGCTGAAAGGGACAGTGTGTGATGGTCTCATTTCTGCCCATCGTTTTCAAAGGGAGGCTCTGGCCATTGCTCCTCGGGTAAAATGCAGAGGGAGTGCTTTTTAAGATGGGACTGTCAGTGTTGGGGACACTCCTTAATTACCAAAACGGAATCCCCTTCAGTTCCTCCAGCTGTGTTGTTTTGGCACAGAAGATGTGAGTAATAGGAACTGGAGCTAAGTTGGAGTGAAAAAACGCACCGGTCCCGCCGAATTTTCCATCGAAACAGTTGATTTGTGTTGTCTGTAGGAATTCTAAAGGGCGTACCGTTGCTTCCTAACCGGAGTCATTTGAGAGATCTACCTCTGTACGTTCAAATGATTAATTTTGAGACTTTGCTCATGTGTGCAGTAAACCCTTTAATTCCCTAAGACCTTCCTTTCCTCCATCTCCTACCCCATTAAGCCCGCTTCAGTTCATCTCCTGAATTTCTTTGGAATCTGTCAGCTCTCCCTCAACACCCTAATACTGAACTTGCCTGTGTGTTGCGATTAGGTCCTAACTAGTGTCCATATATCTTGTTTCCTTCCAATCCATTCTTCACACAAAAAACCTTCAAGGCAAGTTGGAACATTGCTCATAAACATCGCTCACAAACATTGTTTTGAGAATAGAAAACACAGTGTTTGTTGGCCTTTAAGACTCTGCGTGGTCTAGAATCCTCTCTGCTTCTCTAGCCCCATCTTGTGCCACTTGTGCCCTCACTTTCTATGCTTCAGATACACTGAATTAACCTTAGTTCTCACTCATCTGACAGAAGTCAGTTCAGATATTATTTTTCACTGTGATCCCTAGCATTAAGCAAGTTGATTATCACGTTTTGTATGAGGACTAAAACTAAACTGGGAAGTGGAAGAATTGAGTTTCAACTGTTTCAGTCAACACGCATGTATTAATGATACCTACATATTGAACACCGGGCTAGGTTTCATGAGGGATACAGAAGTTCTGGCCATCTCTGGTTTTGGATATCCCTTATTTGTTGAGACCTTTGCGTTGTTTGGTTGCCTTTTGTCTGTTTTCAAGATGGGAAAACAGGAACGAGGGAAGTATAGGTTATTACTAGGTGGGGTTGAACAAGTGGAGCAGCAAACTGCAAGGCAGAAAGAAGAGGGACGTACTATAGAGGGATATGATTTCCATTCTCAAGGCGCCTGCATCCTGTGCAGGGAGACAGCCTAACATAAAATGTGCCTAACAAAAAATATATTGACTTCTTACTAAAAATCTGCAGTTCATATAACCAAGGGGTTTATAACTTCTCCTTTAAAAGTGATATTCCTGGGACTTCCCTGGTGGTCCAGTGGTGAAGACTCTGCGCTTCCAATGCAGCAGGCGTGGGTTCAATTCCTGGTTGGGGAGCTAAGATCCCACATGCTGCGCAGCCAAAGAAATTTTTTTCAAAAGTTATACTCCTGTATTATTGAATTTAGTGGTTTAGATTTTGTTTTAATGTTAAGAAGATTTCAGTTTATTTACCAGGAACAAACAAAACATAATGTAAAAATAGTTTCCCAGAAACGATTTCCATCATTCTCTTCTTCCCTTTCTCCCGCAGACTGGTGTTTCATCTTTACAAGCTCTCTGTCTTTCCATAGGAAAGCTGTCTGGCTTGGAGGTTGCAATCCCAGGGAATTTTTCATCTGCGGGGAAGTCTCCATCACTACAGAGGGATCAAGGGAGAAGTCAGTCCCTGGTAAGTGAGATGCTCCCCCTAAACACCAACACAGCAGTCGTGTACCTTTTAAGGGGTTCAAGGGCAAGATGGGCTAGGCATTTCTACTAACTCTTCTTAAGGACCATGGACAGTGCCGTAAGCTACGAGGTAAGCGGTGACTGTTGTAATTCTTACTGGTGATCATTTCCTGTCACTGATTCTCGGCTTTCTTTGTATTTCATAGGACTGTTGTCAGTCCAATAGAAAATGAGTCTTATTTTTAAAAAACTGAAATGTTTTACAAAGCCTAGCATTCTCATATAGAGTCCTTTCAATTCTCCCCACTTTCCCAAGAGGCTATGAACGCTTCACACCATGAACTAGGAGAGGGGGTAGAGCCCTTTCTGATGAAATACATCAACAAAGACAGAGTCTTAGCCTGCTTGCTCTCTGGACAGGATCTCGGACTACAAGGTCTTCAATCCTGGTATAAATGAAGGAAGTGAGGACAGTTCAACTGGCACTCTCATAACAAGAGTTGTGAAACACCTTCCAAAGAGACTATAGCAGTAGATGAGGGAAGGGAGTGCTACAGTGTGGTAGTACAGGGGGAATGATCGGCTACAGCAGTGAAAAATGTGGTACCTATTGGTGTGCTCTCGGGGTTCTTGTACATGTAGCATAGATGACCTTTACAGTGGCCCTCTCACCTTCCCACCTGCATTAGGTGTTCTTTTTTTTTTAAATTTATGTTTATTTATTTATTTATTGTTTGAACTTATTTATTCTATGTGTTTATTTTTTTGGCTGCACTGGGTCTTCATTGCTGTGCACGGGCTTTCTCTAGTTGGCGGCTAGCGGGGGCTACTCTTGGTTGCGGTGTGCGGGCGTCTCATCGCGGTGGCGTCTATTGTTGCGGAGCATGCGCTCTAGGCGCGTGGGCTTCGGTAGTTGCGGCTCACGGGCTCTAGAATGCAGGCTCAGTAGTTGTGGCACATGGGCTTAGTTGCTCCACGGCATGTGGGATCTTCGCAGACCAGGGCTCGAACCCGTGTCCCCCGCATTGCATTGGCAGGTGGATTCTTAACCACTGCGCCACCAGGGAAGCCCTATTCTGTATACTTTTAAAATATTTTTTAAAATTTTACTTCTGAATCCACAGAGTTAAAAATCTTTTATTATTAAACCAAATAATATTTCTCTTTTAAAGGAGTCCTTTCTACCAAGTACCTGTATGTAAAGGTAAGACCGTGAACTGTGGGCTCTATGTAGACCGATCCATTTGATGTCAGAAGAGGTATAAAATACACTTTCACAGTTGGATTTCCTCTCCTGTGCTCTGCCACCAACATGAAAACAGCATACCCAGAGTAGCCTGGGTTTCAGTACAAGGCATGTGGAACAGACCCAAACCGTTTTTGCATCCTGATGCCAAACTCCAACTGACTCATAAGCCCATGAGTGAGGAAAGCAAATGTCTGTTGTTACGAAGCACTGAGATTTTCGAGGTTCTTATACAGTATCACGGTGGCAATAGGTAACTGACACATTAAAGGTGTTCTGTGTGATATTGATTAGACTATACATTTGGGGGGCATAATTTTATATCACAATAAAAATGTATAAGATATATAACCATCTCGGGTTTCCCTGATAGCGCAGTGGTTAAGAATCCGCCTGCCAATGCAGGGGACACGGGTGCCAGCCCTGGTCCGGGAAGATCCCCCATGCCGCGGAGCAACTAAGCCCATGTGCCACAACTACTGAGCCTGCGCTCTAGAGCCCGCGAGCCACAACTACTGAGCCCATGCACCGAAGCCCACGCGCCTAGAGCCCGTGCTCCACCACAAGAGAAGCCACCGCAATGAGAAGCCCGTGCACCGCAACGAAGAGTAGCCCCCGCTCGCCGCAACTAGAGAAAGGCTGCACGCAGCGATGAAGACCCAACACAGCCAAAAATAAAATAAATAAAAGTAAAAAAAAAAAAAAAGAAAAGAAATATAACCATTTCAACATATAAATGTATTTATTCAAATTAAATTCAGTGCAATTTACATGTGGAACTAAGCAATTTTCTTTATACATTTAGGCATATTCCATTTATACCTACAGACAGATAAACTTTTTGCACAAGTAGGAAAACTTAAAATATATTTTGAATAGATTTGTACAAACTGTTGAATACTTTAAAATTAGTAATTGAAAGTTCCCACCCTCATTTGGAGGTAGAATGGGAACTTAACTTTCCAGTTACTGGTCTGAAAAAGAAAATAACTTGCTATAATTTTGAATGTTATATAGTATAAGCACTATAAAAATATCACTGTCATGATAGCATAGGAACACTCTAAATGTAGACCTTATGGTAGAAATTGCTAGCTGTTCACCAAAACTCATTTCTTCTTCATCCTGGAAAGCACAGCTAAACTATTCCTAGTCAGTGGAAAGTGATGTGGGCCACACCTAGGCCTAGCCCATAAAAGCCTCCCAACATGTGCTCCTCCATGCTTTTCGTCCCTTCCAGTTGACTATGATGATGAATCCAAGGTTCCATGTTTTAAAGAAAGCAGAGTCACAGTCAACCTGGGTCCCTGCTCAACGTTTCTTGAGCAAGAAATAGACTGGTATTGTGTTTGCTATCTGTTCACTGTATCATGCAAAACAATAGTAAAAGAAACAATGCCAAATAGTTATCTACCTCCCTAAAATTGAACCTCTATAGTTTTTATGTTTTCATGAACTACTTGCATTCTTATGACAAGTATTATGAGTTGAAAATACGTCAGCCACAAGTAGCATGAGTTTCACATAGGTTGTTAACTTCACTAGAAATTGAAGTAAAAACATAATAAATTATATTCTCTTCATAGCTATGTAAATAAAAGATGTTTTAATCATGTACAACCTAATGCTTAAAATTAAAATTAGGTTTTCTAACTAGAAAGACCCAATCAAGAAATTTCTTAGTTAATGACACACAAAAGTTGGTAATGTGACCTAAAATTCTCTTACCATCTGTGCCATGAAGAACAGTAATCTGTTGGACTGAAGATGATGAAGCAAACTTGACAGGAACTTTGCCCAACTTCTGTGTACTGAGGTCTGGAATATCATGTCCACGATCTTCAGCATTAACAAAAATCTCAGATGAAAACATGGTTTTTCCTGGACTCTCTGTTGTTATCTGAGTGACTGCATCAGATGATAATTTTCCAGAGAAGGGAGAAAACGGGGTCTTAATCTCCTTTGGTGATCTGAACAAAAAAGAGAAAGCACACAGCAGGTCATATCCTTGGCTTATCAAATACTGTAATTTCTTTCCAAATGTGGCTTCAATATTTTTTGGAGACACATCCAACTCAAATGGTTAAGTTATTTCTGCAGTACCCTGTGCTTTTTTACATACTTATTACAGGGTGATCATGCATGAGTTTACTTTTACTTATTTTAAAATCTACTTTTATTTTGGATTTAGAATGCTATTATATAAGGAAAGGGTACTTTTCAGTTGAAGTGGAAAGATATCCATTAAAAAATAATTACTGGAAGTCCACTATAAATTAGGGGACTATGCTAAACGCATAGAGTGTACAAAAATAAAAAAGAAACAGAGCCTTTCCTCAAAAAGTTTATATGTCAGTGGGGGAACCAGAGGTTTTTAAGGTTGTAATTATGTATATAGATGATAAAGAATCCATATTAAAACATAATGGAGTAAATAAATGAGTGTATAAATAAATAAATAATAGGAGGGAGGGAGAAGACAAATCTTGCCAACAGAAGAATTCCATATGTAGGTAACCTCCCCCCCGCCCCCCCCCGGCATCCATCTCCTCCCCAAGGAGGTGGAGGTGAAGCTTAATCTTCCCCTTAAGTCCAGTCCTGGGCTGGCCTTAATGATTGAATTCCAGAGACAGTATAAAATGGGAGAAAAAGTAACTTTACAGTGGAGAAACCAAGCAAACACCATGTTATGCAAGTGATGATGTTTCACATCACCAGTGATGTCACGGAGACACTACATACTCTCTGTTATGATGTGATGAGACGGTTACTTCGCTTCTGCGGTATTCTTTGTCAAAACCTGTAACTCCAGTCGAATCATGAGAAAAACATCAGCCAAACCCAGACTGAGAACAATTCTACAAAATATCAGACAAATATTCCTCAAGACTGTCAAAATCATGAAAAACAAGGAAGGAATGAGGAACTGTCATAGACCAGAGAAGACTAAGGAGACATGACAACTAACTAAGTGGAATGTGATATACTGGATTGGGTCCTAGAACAGAAAAAGGTCATTAACAGGAAAACTGGTGAAATCCAAAAAAAGTCTTAAGTTTAGTTAATAGTAATGTATAAATGTTGGCTTTTTAATTTTGAAAAATATACTATGGTAGTATAAGATGTTAGCAATAGGAAAAACTGGGAGAGAGGTAAAGGGAACTCTGTTTGTATCTTTTCTGCAGATTTGAAATTATTTGAAAATGAAAAAGGTCATTTTTAAAAAATGGAGTAATACTGTATTGTATTATATCACAGAAGAAGAAGACCTTTTAAAAGGTCTTTTAAATCTCTACCCTCTATATACTATTCACTAATTAAAAGGACAATTATGAGAAAAGAAAATAGGCCCATCTCCCTTATGTATACAGAAGCAAAAATCATACACAAAATGTTAGACAATCAAATGTAGAGTGTGTGAGTGAGTGAATGTGTGTGTGTGTGTGTGTGTGTGTGTGTGTGTGTGTGTGTGAATTCCTACCAAGTTGTTTTACTCCAGAAATGCAAGGTGAGTTAACATTCAAATATCAATAAATGTCATGCACCACATCCATAAAATAAAGGAGAAAATGTATATGATCATATCAGTATAGTCAGATAAAGCATTTGATAAAATTCAATAATTATGTATGATTAAAAACTCATAGCAAAGGGAAACTACAAAAAACTTTAGAGCCACCATCCTATTTATAGTGAAATGTGGAGAACGTCCACTGTAAGATTAGGAACAAAATAAGAATGCCAACTCTTACCTTTTCTATTCAACCTATTAGTAAAAGTATTAAATGGCATTAGCAGTAAGGCAGGAAAAAGAAATCAGAAATATAAGGCTAAGAAAGGAAGAAATCATACTGTCACTTTCCATAGTTGATATAATTAAGGATACAGAAAATCCAAAACCATCTACAGATAACTTATTAGAATATCAGTTAGTTTTTAGAAGAGTTGCCAGATAAGAGACCAAACATTAAAAAATTCCACTAACATTTTTCTGTGTCTGAAAAGTTATAAAATTAAAAACTAAAAAATATGCCATCTACATTATCATCAAAACATCATATACCTAATAATAAGTGTAATAAAAAATGTAAGAACCCTATTAGAATAGAAAACTATTGATATATCATAGAGAGAAATTAAAGGTGATCTAAATAGGATTTCTGCTTTGAGGCAGGATGTATAGGCATACCTCACTTTATTGCACTTCACTTTATTGTACCTTGCAGATAATGCTTTTTTTTTTTTTTTTTTTTTTTTTTTTTTTTTTTTACAAATTGAAGGTTTGTGGCAACCCTGTGTCAAGCAGCTCTACTGGTGGTGCCATTTTTCCAACAGCATTTGCTCACTTCGTGTCTCTATGTCATGTTTTGGTAAGTCTCACAATATTTCAAACTTTTTCACTATTATACTTGTTACATGATCTGTGATCAGTGATCTTTGATGTTACTATTGCAAAAAGATTACAGCTTGCTGAAGGCTCAGATGATGGGTAGCATTCTTAAAGTCTACTTTCAAATTAAGATATGTACTTTTTTTAGACATAATGCTATTGCACACTTAATAGACTACAGTATAGCATAAACATAACTTGTACATGCACTGGGAAACCAAACAACTCGTGTGACTTGCTTTCTTATGATATTCTCCTTATTGTGGTGTCTGGGACCAAAGCCATATCTCCATAATAATATGCCTGCACTAGGTAGGCACAGGCCATCACTCCTGCTGCAACGAGCAAACAAACTTGAATAAAAGATCATCGAGCTAAGGAAGCAATCAAGAAACAATATCAACTAATATGCTAGAGAGGGACATTTAGAGATTTGGAGCAGGGGTTTGGTGTAGGGAGACATACTCCACTGGAAAAGAGAAATCACCATATCTTTTGATGAACTCATTTGCTGGCATGATGGAGTGAAATCTAGCAGAATGTCAAGCCGATTTCCCCCACAGGACATTTCCTTAGTGTCAGGGTGGTATAGGATGATGGGGGACTGAGCCAAGAAAGCAGAGTGAAATTTCCTGCACAGTCATGGCACTAACAAACCAAATCCCGCTAGATAAAGGGGCCTGTGACAATCATTAGGTCTCCTCTTCAAGACATTTGCCAGTTTTTGAACCTATATAAAGCAGGAAGCTAAATACCTAATGCCTGAGGGAGAGAACTTTCCAAAGTGAGGAATTAGAGACCTACCAGACTCACAGTAAAAACCCAGAAGTGCCATCCCCAAGAAGGGGGCTGAGTCAGAAAAAGTGAAGTCATCTGCAATGTTTCAGTGTTTATGAGACAAATTTTCACTGAGAAAGTGTAACGGCAACAAATACATAGCTGGTCTCTCCTTACATTTGCCATACTCTGAAGCTGTGAGAACTGAGAGCCTAAAGAGCTGAATTCAAACATCTGAAAGACTGAAGTCAATAACTGACTGTATTTATTGAAGAATCAAAGACCTGTCAGGCTCACAGCAAAAATCCAGGGAGGCCACAAATTAGGAAAAATCATAGGTAGGATGAGACAACTAAAGCTCCAACCCAGTTCTGACCTAGTAAAATTCCTGAAATGACTGAAATGATCAGCCACTCTGATTAACAGAGAAAAGGGTAAATCTTCTCTGGTGCAAAGTAATAGCATCTTCAGTCTCTATGAATTTTTTATTCACCACGTCCAGCACACAATCAAAAATTATGAAATTCCTGAAGCAGGAAAAAGTGACTAAAACTTAAGACAAAAAAAAAAAAAAAAAAAAAAAACCAAGAAAAATTGATTTAGAGGGAATTCAGATTCTGGAGTTAGCACAGAACTTTAAAATGACTATATTGAGAGTAAAAGATGGGGATTAATAGATTAAAATATGGAGAATCTCAACAGAAAATTGGAATCAATTTTAAAAAAATCAAATACAGATAAATGAAAAATAAGAAAACTGATCCCCAGCAGACCTTAGGGAATACTAGAAGAAATTTTTTTGGGCTGAAGTAAAATGGCCCAACATAGAACAGAGCTGGGCTCTCGGTCCCATATTGAACTCGAGTTGGAAGAGGCGAGTCCGGTCTCAAAACGGAGGTAAAACCGCCGCCCGGTCGCCCCCAGCCCGACTCCGGCCGCCGCCGCCGCCGGGGGGAGGAGGGCCATGATCCAAAGGAACCAGAACAGTTGAGAAAACTGTTTATTGGTGGTCTGAGCTTTGAAACTACAGACGATAGCTTAAGAGAACATTTTGAGAAATGGGGCACACTTACAGATTGTGTGGTGATGAGAGACCCCCAGACAAACCGTTCCAGGGGCTTTGGTTTTGTGACTTACTCTTGGGTTGAAGAGGTGGATGCAGCAATGTGTGCTCGACCACACAAGGTTGATGGGCGTGTAGTGGAACCAAAGAGAGCTGTTTCTAGAGAGGATTCTGTAAAGCCTGGTGCCCGTCTAACAGTGAAGAAAATTTTTGTTGGTGGTATTAAAGAAGATACAGAAGAATGTAATTCGAGAGACTACTTTGAAAAGTATGGCAAGATTGAAACCATAGGAGTTATGGAAGACAGGCAGAGTGGAAAAAAGAGAGGATTTGCTTTTGTAACTTTTGATGATCATGATACAGTTGATAAAATTGTTGTTCAGAAATACCACACTATTAATGGGCATAATTGTAAGTGAAAAAGGCCCTTTCTAAACAAGAAATGCAATCTGCTGGATCACAGAGAGGTCGTGGAGGTGGATCTGGCAACTTTATGGGTCGTGGAGGAAACTTTGGAGGTGGTGGAGGTAACTTTGGCCGTGGTGGAAACTTTGGTGGAAGAGGAGGCTATGGTGGTGGAGGTGGTGGCAGCAGAGGTAGTTATGGAGGAGGTGATGGTGGATAAAACGGATTTGGAGGCGACGGTGGTAACGATGGTGGTGGTCCTGGTTACAGTAGTAGAGGAGGCTATGGTGGTGGTGGACCAGGATATGGAAACCAAGATGGTGGATATGGTGGCGGTGGTGGAGGATATGATGCTTACAATGAAGGAGGAAATTTTGGAGGTAACTATGGTGGTGGTGGTGGGAGCTATAATGATTTTGGAAATTATAGTGGACAACAGCAATCAAATTATGGACCCATGAAGGGGGGCAGTTTTGGTGGAAGAAGCTCGGGAAGTCCCTATGGTGGTGGTTATGGATCTGGTGGTGGAAGTGGTGGATATGGTAGCAGAAGGTTCTCAAAACTCAGAAGAAAAGGGCTACAGTTCTTAGCAGGAGAGAGAGCGAGGAGTTGTCAGGAAAGCTGCAGGTTACTTTGAGACAGTCGTCCCAAATGCATTAGAGGAACTGTAAAAACCTGCCGCAGAAGGAACGATGATCCATAGTCAGAAAAGTTACTGCAGCTTAAACAGGAAACCCTTCTTGTTCAGGACTGTCCTAGCCACAGTTTGCAAAAAGTGCAGCTATTGATTCATGCAACGGAGGGTCAATTAGATGTACATTCCTGAGGTCTTTTATCTGTTGTAGCTTTGTCTTTTTCTTTTCATTACATCAGGTATATTGCCCTGTAAATTGTGGTAGTGGTACCAGGAATAAAAAATTAAGGAATTTTAAACTTTTCAATATTTGTGTAGTTCAGTTTTTCTACATTTTAGTACAGAAACTTTAACAAAATGCAGTTTTGAAGGTGTTTCCTTGTGAGTTAACAAGTAAAGAAGATCATTGTTCATTAATATTTTGTATGAATTTTGCTAAAGTTAACTGTAAAGAAACACCTGCTGACTTGCAGTTTAAGGGGATCTATTCTCCCCATTTCCAAACCATGAAATGAATGGGCTCTGACATGTGGAGAGAATAGATATTTGTATGTTTGCAATGTGTGTTTTAGATAATAGAATTGGGTATTTAAATTAGCATATTTGTGAATTTAATAGCTTTAAGATTTACTTCAAATGAAAAATCTCAGAATTCAAAAAAAAAAAAACAAAAGAACAGAGCTGGGAGCGCGATTGGCGCTGCCTGCGGGGGAGGAGCGCCGCCGCCGCCGCGAGCTGGGAGCTCGATTGGCGCTCCCTGCGGGGGAGGAGCGCCGCCGCCGCCGCGAGCTTGATTGGCGCTGCCTGCGGGGGAGGAGCGCCGCCGCGGCCGCCGCCGCGAGCTGGGAGCTCGTTTGGCGCTGCCTGCGGGGGAGGAGCGCCGCCGCCGCCGCCGCCGCGAGCTGGGAGCTCCATTGGCGCTGCCTGCGGGGGAGGAGCGCCGCCGCCGCCGCCGCCGCCGCCGCGAGCTCGACTGGCGCTCCCTGCGGGGGAGGAGCGCCGCCGCCGCCGCCGCCGCGAGCTGGGAGCTCGATTGGCGCTGCCTGTGGGGGAGGAGCGCCGCCGCCGTCGCCGCCGCGAGCTGGGAGCTCGCTTGGCGCTGCCTGCGGGGGAGGAGCGCCGCCGCCGCGAGCTGGGAGCTCGCTTGGCACTGCCTGCGGGGGAGGAGCGCCGCCGCCGCCGCCGCCGCCGCGAGCTGGATTGGCGCTGCCTGCGGGGGAGGAGCGCCGCCGCCGCCGCCGCCGCGAGCTGGGAGCTCGTTTGGCGCTGCCTGCGGGGGAGGAGCGCCGCCGCCGCCGCCGCGAACTGGGAGCTCGATTGGCGCTGCCCTGCGGGGGAGGAGCGCCGCCGCCGCCGCCGCTGCCGCCGCCACGAGCTGGGAGCTCGATTGGCGCTGCCTGCGGGGGAGGAGCGCCGCCGCCGCGAGCTGGGAGCTCGATTGGCGCTGCCTGCGTGGGAGGAGCGCCGCCGCCGTCGCCGCCGCGAGCTGGGAGCTCGGTTGGCGCTGCCTGCGGGGGAGGAGCGCCGCCGCCGCCGCCGCGAGCTGGGAGCTCGACTGGCGCTCCCTGCGGGGGAGGAGCGCCGCCGTCGCCGCCGCGAGCCGGGAGCTCGATTGTCGCTGCCTGCGGGGGAGGAGCGCCGCCGCCGCGAGCTGGGAGCTCGCTTGGCACTGCCTGCGGGGGAGGAGCGCCGCCGCCGCCGCCGCCGCCGCGAGCTGGATTGGCGCTGCTTGCGGGGGAGGAGCGCCGCCGCCGCCGCGGCCGCGAGCTGGGAGCTCGATTGGCGCTGCCTGCGGGGGAGGAGCGCCGCCGCCGTCGCCGCCGCGAGCTGGGAGCTCGATTGGCGCTGCCTGCGGGGGAGGAGCGCCGCCGCCGTCGCCGCCGCGAGCTGGGAGCTCGATTGGCGCTGCCTGCGTGGGAGGAGCGCCGCCGCCGCCGCCGCCCCCGCCGTCGCAGTCGTCGTGAGTGAAGAAGCGCCTCGGTGACGCCTGGTGAGGGCCCTCGCCGACGCCTGGGCTTACCTGCCGCCCGGCCAGCTCCGCTCGTTTCCCGTCCCCCGCGGCCCGGCGCGGGGCAGGCCTGCCAGGGCCATGGAGGACGAGGTGGTCCGCATTGCCAAGAAGATGGACAAGATGGTGCAGAAGAAAAACGCGGTGAGCGCGGCGGGCGGCGCGGGCCGGAGGGAGGCCGGGCGGCGGGCGGGGGCCAGTCGGCCTGAGGGGGCTCCCGGCCCGCGGTGAGCGCGGCGGGTGCTGCGAGACGGCGGCGAGGCCCGCGCTCTGGGGAGGGGTTCCTGGGGAGGGGGGAGCTTCGTGTCCCGCGGCCGCGTCCCGGGCAGGGGTTCTGGGGGGCGTCCTGTCCCGCAGCTGCGTCCCGGGCAGGGGTCTGGGGGGCGTCCTGTCCCGCAGCTGCGTCCCGGGCAGGGGTTCTGGGGGGCGTCCTGTCCCGCGGCCGCGTCCCGGGGAGGGGGTCCGGTCCCGCGGCCACCGGCGCTGGGATCCGCCCTGGGCGCCCGAGGCCCCTCGTGATTAGCGCAGCCCGGTAAACTCTATGGAGGCATCCTCCTCATTATTTTAAACGTGACGGTGGTAAAGCCTCGCTGGTTTAGCTGAAGAGTGCAGAGAGCCCTCCCTGTTTGAAAGAATTGGTTCTCTTTCCCGGGCTCATTGGCCAGCAGCGAGAAAACAACATCAAACAGAGGTTTGTGATCAGTTTTAGACATGAAACTGTTCAAGCAAAACGTGAATTTCCTGGATCTTATTTTTGAGGAAGGCTGAACATTCCCTTGATTGTCTCAACTCCCCTGCATGTTTGCTTAGCATTTAAAAAAGGTGAACTACGCCAGTGTACTTGGCAAGTTGCTAAACTTTTTGGAAAAAGTGGATCTTGTTAGGCCGCGGAGTGCGGGGAGCTGTGTTTAAGGCATTGCCGCCGACGAGGCTGTGCTGCCGGCTGGATTTGGACACATGTCGTTGCTGGTCCTCTCAGTGGTTTACAGTTGCTACCGGTGGCGTTTTCTGTCACTGATAACGTGTGCACGTGAACGTGGTCTCTTGCGGTTTGTATGAGGTGCTCCAGTTTCTGCATTTCTTTCCACCTGTGTGGGCCACTCTCAGTCCCTTGCTTCCGAGTCGTCTATATTTTCAGCTAAACTTCTGAAATTCTAAGTCCAACGAATGTGAAGGAGAGAAGGGCTGCTCTGATTTGCACAGCACTTTGGAGTTACAAAGCGTTTGTGCAGAATTCTTTGGGGACTCACGACAGCTGTGTTGCATTCATTTTACAGAATAAGAAACTGAGTCAGACCAAGCAGTTCACCTCCTTAAATGAAGTGTGCGTTGTGGATTAAGCCAGGACCCGAGTTTTCTGCTGGGCAGCATGCAGAAGTAGTGTTAAACACCGAATTCTTAAGACTTCAGACTTGGTGTGCGCCTCTTTTCCTTTAACAGGTGCATTGCCCGGCGTGTAATTTCATACCCTGTTCATCTGTCTTTGCAATTTTGGCTTTTTAAAGGATTTCCTGTTTGTTTTCTGTTGCAGACGTTGCCGGTGCCATTTATTTTTTCTGTTGATACAGGCCTTTCATTCCTCACTGCAAGTGATGAGTTCTGTATATTTGATTGGCTGAACGTTTCTGTTATTCTGTTTAAACTGGCAAGTTTTTTTTCTTTGCCTAGAGAACCCTAGACTCCCCTAGTAGAAGCTGGCTCCTAGGGAAAAAGGCCGTTTCTTGGGTAATTTTTTTCTCGAACTCAGGCTATAAAATGTGTACCTTTTAATCATCTAGTGCACTAGGTGTTTTTGTTTGTTTCCTTTCCTTGAAATAGACGTTTCCTAGAAATGAGGAATTCCTTAGTGAGCAAGTATGGAGAAGACCAGTTTGTATTTATCTGCAGTTCTCAAATTATAAACACATAATGCGTCAGCAGGAGAATGAGGATAAGCTCCACAGATGATCCTCAAGTCTCACTTTTCTTTTCAAATCTTATATTTCTAGTAGTACAGAACTTTACCAATATAAAAACTTGCCCCCCCCCCAAAAAAAAAGAACACAACTGCAGGAAAGAACAAAGAGCACTTAAAGTGTGTGTGTGTCTAATATATACATGTACATATACCCAGGTACATACACCTTTATATTTATATGTTATTTTGTAAATAAGTGACAATAATAATGTCTTGTGGAGATGTAGAACAGAAGTATACAACGAAAGCACAAACAGCAGGAGGGGCAAATGGAGTTAAACTGTTCAACCTCCATGGGATGGTTCCATGGAGGAGGCAGAGAGGGGGATGGGATCCTCGAAGAGCTGCTGAAGACCTTGCATTTTTTGCAGATCTCTTTAGAATGCTACTTGCATATTGTGCTCTCACTGAATGCACCTGGCTGAGCTATGGCACATTAGCACGGTAAACATTTGTCAGATTTGCCCTAGTCAGAAAATTTTCTATACCTGCCATCCTGCTTGGCACTTAAAAAAAAATTTTTTTTTTTTAAGCTCTCTATGATATAGGGATGATGGGTGAAGAAGGTAGGCTGCAGGGTAATATGTAGTATGTATGATCCCATTTTGATACAGTAAACAGAAAGTATTAAATGCATGCCTGTTTGTATGAGCAGTGAGTTTGCATGGTTATCTCAAGAGGGAGGGAATGGGACGGGTAGAGAAAGAGACTGACCACGGACTATTGTTTTACTTGTTACAAGAGGCATGTGTTGCCTTCATTTCTGATTAAACTTTTTGTGTCCAGATTATTGTAGGTTTACATGCAGTTGTAAGAAATAATAGTGCGATAGCTCCTGTGTGTCCTTTACCCAGTTTTCCCCAATGGTAACATCTTACAGAATCATAGTATACTGTCACAACCTGGGTATTGCCATTGACACAGTCAAGATAGAGAACATTTCCATCCCACAGGATCTCTCCTGATGCCATTTTATAGCCACTGCTGCTCCCCCACTCCCCACCAAATCATAATGATCTGATAGTGCAGTGGATAAAGTTGCAATAAAGTTTTTGTGCAGATGATCAAGGGAAAATACCCCCTGGGGAAGATGGCCCGTCTCCCACTCCCCCGGCCCTATCTGTCCCTGGCAACCTGTCATTTCAAGAATGTTATGTGGGACTTCCCTGGTGGCGCAGCGGTTAAGAATCTGCCTGCCATTGCAGGGGACATGGGTTTGATCCCTTGTCCGGGAAGATCCCACATGCCGCGGAGCAACTAAGCCCATGCGCCACAACGACTGAGCCTGCGCTTTAGAGCCCGGGAGCCACAACTACTGAGCCCACGTGCCACAACTACTGAAGCCCGCGTGCCTAGAGCCCGTGCTCTGCAACAAGAGAAGCCACCGCAGCGAGAAGCCCGCACACTGCAACAAAGAGTAGCCCCCGCTCGCCGCAACTAGAGAAAGCCCACACGCAGCAACGAAGACCCAACGCAGCCAAAAATAAAATAAATTAACTAATTAATTAAAAAAAAAAGAATGTTATGTGAATAAAATCATATAGTGTGTAACCTTTTTTTTTTTTTAAGTAAAAAAAATTTTTTTTTGGCTGCGCTGCCGGTTGTGCGATCTTAGTTCCCCGACCAAGGATTGAACCCAGCCCAGGTAGTGAAAGTGCTGAGTGCTAAACACTGGACCGCCAGGGAATTCCCAGTATGCAACCTTTTGGATTGGCCTTTTTCAATCAGTGTAATTCCCTGGAGAGTCATCCAAATTGCATGAATCAACAGTGCTCCTCTTTTTTAAAAAAAATATTTATTTATTTATTTATTTGGCTGTGCGGGTCTTTAGTTGCAGCATGCGGGATCTAGTTCCCTGACCAGGGATGGAACCTGGGCCCCCTGCATTGAGAGTGCAGAGTCTTAACCGCTGGAACACCAGAGAGGTCCCAGTGCCGCTTTCTTTTTAATTGCTGAGTAGTATTCCATGGTTTGGCTGTACTTCAGTTTGTTTAATCACTTGCCCATTGAAGAACATCTGAGTTTTTTTTCCCATTTCCTGACTATTACTGATAGAGATGCTGTGGACATTTGTGTACCTTTTTTTGTGCGAACATGCGTTCTCTGGGATAAATGCCGTAGGGTATGTGTTGCTTTTTTTGTTTTTTTTTCGGCTACGCTGTGCCACATGTGGGATCTTGGTTCCCCAATCAGGGATCGAGCCCGTGCCCCCTGCATTGGGAGCTTGGAGTCTTAACCACTGGACTGCCAGGGAAATTCCTGTATTGCTCCCCCCGCCCCACTTGATTGATTGATTGGTTGATTGGCTGTATTGGGTCTTAGTTGCGGCACGCGGGACCTTCGTTAAGGCATGTGGGATCTTTATTGTCGTTGCGGCGCACGGGCTCTTCGTTGCAGCATGAGAGCTTCTCTCTAGTTGTGGCGTGCGGGTTTTCTCTCTCTAGTTGTGGCACGTGGGCTCTGTAGTTGTGGCGTGCAGGCTCCAGAGCGCGTGGGCTCTGTAGTTTGCTGCACGTGGGCTACCTCATTGAGGTGTGCGAGCTCAGTAGTTTGGTGCGAGGGCTTAGTTGCCCCGCGGCATGTGGGATCTTAGTTCCCCGACCGGGAATCGAACCCGCGTCCCCTGCATTGCAGGACGGATTCTTTACCACTGAACCACCAGGGAAGTCCCTGTATTGCTTTTTTAAATTCAAAAAAAAAAAAAAGGAAAAGCAATTAGAGGTGAAACAACTAATTATATGATGGCCTTTCAAAGTACATATTCAAACCCTACATTCTTGGTGTACATAAGTTATTTATGTTGATTTGTGGTGTTTAGCTCTAGCAACAAGGCAATAATAATAACGCTGTAGTTTTCCTTGTTTCTTTCAACTGATGATCTGTGTATTTATTACAAATATTAATTAACACTCACAAGCTACCAGGAGGCAAGTAATGGTTAGCGCTGGTGTGGTTAACTCCTTTATAGATAGGGAGGTTGAGGCATGGGTATTGTGGAATTTGCCATGTTGAGGCATGGGTATTGTGGAATTTGCCTAAGGTTATATAGCACTGTGTTCTGACTCAGATTCATTCAGATTTATTCCTTCCCTTTCTGTCTCCTGAATTAACGCTTTGTAATTTTGACCTAGGTGTGAGGACACGAAAAGGGTTTTTTTCTGTATCTGAGGTTTAGTGCTTGTTTTATAGAAGCAATATAGTATAGTGGTTAGAGTAGGCACTTTAGCATCTGAGTTTTGTTTTTTTCTTAAGTCTTTAATGAATTTGTTACAATATTGCTTCTGTTTTATGTTTTGCACATGCCGGAAAGGTAATAGGCCTTGGCCCCTGGGCCTGGGCTTCGTCTCTTGTGCTGTCTCCTGTCCCTGTTGCCCCCGCGCGCTGGCCCGTCCGCGCTGTGCCAGGGGGTATTGGTCGTCTCGCGGCTCAGTTCACAGTAGCTGAAAGGGACTGTGTGTGATGGTCTCATTTCTGCCCATCGTTTTCAAAGGGAGGCTCTGGCCATTGCTCCTCGGGTAAAATGCAGAGGGAGTGCTTTTTAAGATGGGACTGTCAGTGTTGGGGACACTCCTTAATTACCAAAACGGAATCCCCTTCAGTTCCTCCAGCTGTGTTGTTTTGGCACAGAAGATGTGAGTAATAGGAACTGGAGCTAAGTTGGAGTGAAAAAACGCACCGGTCCCGCCGAATTTTCCATCGAAACAGTTGATTTGTGTTGTCTGTAGGAATTCTAAAGGGCGTACCGTTGCTTCCTAACCGGAGTCATTTGAGAGATCTACCTCTGTACGTTCAAATGATTAATTTTGAGACTTTGCTCATGTGTGCAGTAAACCCTTTAATTCCCTAAGACCTTCCTTTCCTCCATCTCCTACCCCATTAAGCCCGCTTCAGTTCATCTCCTGAATTTCTTTGGAATCTGTCAGCTCTCCCTCAACACCCTAATACTGAACTTGCCTGTGTGTTGCGATTAGGTCCTAACTAGTGTCCATATATCTTGTTTCCTTCCAATCCATTCTTCACACAAAAAACCTTCAAGGCAAGTTGGAACATTGCTCATAAACATCGCTCACAAACATTGTTTTGAGAATAGAAAACACAGTGTTTGTTGGCCTTTAAGACTCTGCGTGGTCTAGAATCCTCTCTGCTTCTCTAGCCCCATCTTGTGCCACTTGTGCCCTCACTTTCTATGCTTCAGATACACTGAATTAACCTTAGTTCTCACTCATCTGACAGAAGTCAGTTCAGATATTATTTTTCACTGTGATCCCTAGCATTAAGCAAGTTGATTATCACGTTTTGTATGAGGACTAAAACTAAACTGGGAAGTGGAAGAATTGAGTTTCAACTGTTTCAGTCAACACGCATGTATTAATGATACCTACATATTGAACACCGGGCTAGGTTTCATGAGGGATACAGAAGTTCTGGCCATCTCTGGTTTTGGATATCCCTTATTTGTTGAGACCTTTGCGTTGTTTGGTTGCCTTTTGTCTGTTTTCAAGATGGGAAAACAGGAACGAGGGAAGTATAGGTTATTACTAGGTGGGGTTGAACAAGTGGAGCAGCAAACTGCAAGGCAGAAAGAAGAGGGACGTACTATAGAGGGATATGATTTCCATTCTCAAGGCGCCTGCATCCTGTGCAGGGAGACAGCCTAACATAAAATGTGCCTAACAAAAAATATATTGACTTCTTACTAAAAATCTGCAGTTCATATAACCAAGGGGTTTATAACTTCTCCTTTAAAAGTGATATTCCTGGGACTTCCCTGGTGGTCCAGTGGTGAAGACTCTGCGCTTCCAATGCAGCAGGCGTGGGTTCAATTCCTGGTTGGGGAGCTAAGATCCCACATGCTGCGCAGCCAAAGAAATTTTTTTCAAAAGTTATACTCCTGTATTATTGAATTTAGTGGTTTAGATTTTGTTTTAATGTTAAGAAGATTTCAGTTTATTTACCAGGAACAAACAAAACATAATGTAAAAATAGTTTCCCAGAAACGATTTCCATCATTCTCTTCTTCCCTTTCTCCCGCAGACTGGTGTTTCATCTTTACAAGCTCTCTGTCTTTCCATAGGAAAGCTGTCTGGCTTGGAGGTTGCAATCCCAGGGAATTTTTCATCTGCGGGGAAGTCTCCATCACTACAGAGGGATCAAGGGAGAAGTCAGTCCCTGGTAAGTGAGATGCTCCCCCTAAACACCAACACAGCAGTCGTGTACCTTTTAAGGGGTTCAAGGGCAAGATGGGCTAGGCATTTCTACTAACTCTTCTTAAGGACCATGGACAGTGCCGTAAGCTACGAGGTAAGCGGTGACTGTTGTAATTCTTACTGGTGATCATTTCCTGTCACTGATTCTCGGCTTTCTTTGTATTTCATAGGACTGTTGTCAGTCCAATAGAAAATGAGTCTTATTTTTAAAAAACTGAAATGTTTTACAAAGCCTAGCATTCTCATATAGAGTCCTTTCAATTCTCCCCACTTTCCCAAGAGGCTATGAACGCTTCACACCATGAACTAGGAGAGGGGGTAGAGCCCTTTCTGATGAAATACATCAACAAAGACAGAGTCTTAGCCTGCTTGCTCTCTGGACAGGATCTCGGACTACAAGGTCTTCAATCCTGGTATAAATGAAGGAAGTGAGGACAGTTCAACTGGCACTCTCATAACAAGAGTTGTGAAACACCTTCCAAAGAGACTATAGCAGTAGATGAGGGAAGGGAGTGCTACAGTGTGGTAGTACAGGGGGAATGATCGGCTACAGCAGTGAAAAATGTGGTACCTATTGGTGTGCTCTCGGGGTTCTTGTACATGTAGCATAGATGACCTTTACAGTGGCCCTCTCACCTTCCCACCTGCATTAGGTGTTCTTTTTTTTTTAAATTTATGTTTATTTATTTATTTATTGTTTGAACTTATTTATTCTATGTGTTTATTTTTTTGGCTGCACTGGGTCTTCATTGCTGTGCACGGGCTTTCTCTAGTTGGCGGCTAGCGGGGGCTACTCTTGGTTGCGGTGTGCGGGCGTCTCATCGCGGTGGCGTCTATTGTTGCGGAGCATGCGCTCTAGGCGCGTGGGCTTCGGTAGTTGCGGCTCACGGGCTCTAGAATGCAGGCTCAGTAGTTGTGGCACATGGGCTTAGTTGCTCCACGGCATGTGGGATCTTCGCAGACCAGGGCTCGAACCCGTGTCCCCCGCATTGCATTGGCAGGTGGATTCTTAACCACTGCGCCACCAGGGAAGCCCTATTCTGTATACTTTTAAAATATTTTTTAAAATTTTACTTCTGAATCCACAGAGTTAAAAATCTTTTATTATTAAACCAAATAATATTTCTCTTTTAAAGGAGTCCTTTCTACCAAGTACCTGTATGTAAAGGTAAGACCGTGAACTGTGGGCTCTATGTAGACCGATCCATTTGATGTCAGAAGAGGTATAAAATACACTTTCACAGTTGGATTTCCTCTCCTGTGCTCTGCCACCAACATGAAAACAGCATACCCAGAGTAGCCTGGGTTTCAGTACAAGGCATGTGGAACAGACCCAAACCGTTTTTGCATCCTGATGCCAAACTCCAACTGACTCATAAGCCCATGAGTGAGGAAAGCAAATGTCTGTTGTTACGAAGCACTGAGATTTTCGAGGTTCTTATACAGTATCACGGTGGCAATAGGTAACTGACACATTAAAGGTGTTCTGTGTGATATTGATTAGACTATACATTTGGGGGGCATAATTTTATATCACAATAAAAATGTATAAGATATATAACCATCTCGGGTTTCCCTGATAGCGCAGTGGTTAAGAATCCGCCTGCCAATGCAGGGGACACGGGTGCCAGCCCTGGTCCGGGAAGATCCCCCATGCCGCGGAGCAACTAAGCCCATGTGCCACAACTACTGAGCCTGCGCTCTAGAGCCCGCGAGCCACAACTACTGAGCCCATGCACCGAAGCCCACGCGCCTAGAGCCCGTGCTCCACCACAAGAGAAGCCACCGCAATGAGAAGCCCGTGCACCGCAACGAAGAGTAGCCCCCGCTCGCCGCAACTAGAGAAAGGCTGCACGCAGCGATGAAGACCCAACACAGCCAAAAATAAAATAAATAAAAGTAAAAAAAAAAAAAAAGAAAAGAAATATAACCATTTCAACATATAAATGTATTTATTCAAATTAAATTCAGTGCAATTTACATGTGGAACTAAGCAATTTTCTTTATACATTTAGGCATATTCCATTTATACCTACAGACAGATAAACTTTTTGCACAAGTAGGAAAACTTAAAATATATTTTGAATAGATTTGTACAAACTGTTGAATACTTTAAAATTAGTAATTGAAAGTTCCCACCCTCATTTGGAGGTAGAATGGGAACTTAACTTTCCAGTTACTGGTCTGAAAAAGAAAATAACTTGCTATAATTTTGAATGTTATATAGTATAAGCACTATAAAAATATCACTGTCATGATAGCATAGGAACACTCTAAATGTAGACCTTATGGTAGAAATTGCTAGCTGTTCACCAAAACTCATTTCTTCTTCATCCTGGAAAGCACAGCTAAACTATTCCTAGTCAGTGGAAAGTGATGTGGGCCACACCTAGGCCTAGCCCATAAAAGCCTCCCAACATGTGCTCCTCCATGCTTTTCGTCCCTTCCAGTTGACTATGATGATGAATCCAAGGTTCCATGTTTTAAAGAAAGCAGAGTCACAGTCAACCTGGGTCCCTGCTCAACGTTTCTTGAGCAAGAAATAGACTGGTATTGTGTTTGCTATCTGTTCACTGTATCATGCAAAACAATAGTAAAAGAAACAATGCCAAATAGTTATCTACCTCCCTAAAATTGAACCTCTATAGTTTTTATGTTTTCATGAACTACTTGCATTCTTATGACAAGTATTATGAGTTGAAAATACGTCAGCCACAAGTAGCATGAGTTTCACATAGGTTGTTAACTTCACTAGAAATTGAAGTAAAAACATAATAAATTATATTCTCTTCATAGCTATGTAAATAAAAGATGTTTTAATCATGTACAACCTAATGCTTAAAATTAAAATTAGGTTTTCTAACTAGAAAGACCCAATCAAGAAATTTCTTAGTTAATGACACACAAAAGTTGGTAATGTGACCTAAAATTCTCTTACCATCTGTGCCATGAAGAACAGTAATCTGTTGGACTGAAGATGATGAAGCAAACTTGACAGGAACTTTGCCCAACTTCTGTGTACTGAGGTCTGGAATATCATGTCCACGATCTTCAGCATTAACAAAAATCTCAGATGAAAACATGGTTTTTCCTGGACTCTCTGTTGTTATCTGAGTGACTGCATCAGATGATAATTTTCCAGAGAAGGGAGAAAACGGGGTCTTAATCTCCTTTGGTGATCTGAACAAAAAAGAGAAAGCACACAGCAGGTCATATCCTTGGCTTATCAAATACTGTAATTTCTTTCCAAATGTGGCTTCAATATTTTTTGGAGACACATCCAACTCAAATGGTTAAGTTATTTCTGCAGTACCCTGTGCTTTTTTACATACTTATTACAGGGTGATCATGCATGAGTTTACTTTTACTTATTTTAAAATCTACTTTTATTTTGGATTTAGAATGCTATTATATAAGGAAAGGGTACTTTTCAGTTGAAGTGGAAAGATATCCATTAAAAAATAATTACTGGAAGTCCACTATAAATTAGGGGACTATGCTAAACGCATAGAGTGTACAAAAATAAAAAAGAAACAGAGCCTTTCCTCAAAAAGTTTATATGTCAGTGGGGGAACCAGAGGTTTTTAAGGTTGTAATTATGTATATAGATGATAAAGAATCCATATTAAAACATAATGGAGTAAATAAATGAGTGTATAAATAAATAAATAATAGGAGGGAGGGAGAAGACAAATCTTGCCAACAGAAGAATTCCATATGTAGGTAACCTCCCCCCCGCCCCCCCCCGGCATCCATCTCCTCCCCAAGGAGGTGGAGGTGAAGCTTAATCTTCCCCTTAAGTCCAGTCCTGGGCTGGCCTTAATGATTGAATTCCAGAGACAGTATAAAATGGGAGAAAAAGTAACTTTACAGTGGAGAAACCAAGCAAACACCATGTTATGCAAGTGATGATGTTTCACATCACCAGTGATGTCACGGAGACACTACATACTCTCTGTTATGATGTGATGAGACGGTTACTTCGCTTCTGCGGTATTCTTTGTCAAAACCTGTAACTCCAGTCGAATCATGAGAAAAACATCAGCCAAACCCAGACTGAGAACAATTCTACAAAATATCAGACAAATATTCCTCAAGACTGTCAAAATCATGAAAAACAAGGAAGGAATGAGGAACTGTCATAGACCAGAGAAGACTAAGGAGACATGACAACTAACTAAGTGGAATGTGATATACTGGATTGGGTCCTAGAACAGAAAAAGGTCATTAACAGGAAAACTGGTGAAATCCAAAAAAAGTCTTAAGTTTAGTTAATAGTAATGTATAAATGTTGGCTTTTTAATTTTGAAAAATATACTATGGTAGTATAAGATGTTAGCAATAGGAAAAACTGGGAGAGAGGTAAAGGGAACTCTGTTTGTATCTTTTCTGCAGATTTGAAATTATTTGAAAATGAAAAAGGTCATTTTTAAAAAATGGAGTAATACTGTATTGTATTATATCACAGAAGAAGAAGACCTTTTAAAAGGTCTTTTAAATCTCTACCCTCTATATACTATTCACTAATTAAAAGGACAATTATGAGAAAAGAAAATAGGCCCATCTCCCTTATGTATACAGAAGCAAAAATCATACACAAAATGTTAGACAATCAAATGTAGAGTGTGTGAGTGAGTGAATGTGTGTGTGTGTGTGTGTGTGTGTGTGTGTGTGTGTGTGAATTCCTACCAAGTTGTTTTACTCCAGAAATGCAAGGTGAGTTAACATTCAAATATCAATAAATGTCATGCACCACATCCATAAAATAAAGGAGAAAATGTATATGATCATATCAGTATAGTCAGATAAAGCATTTGATAAAATTCAATAATTATGTATGATTAAAAACTCATAGCAAAGGGAAACTACAAAAAACTTTAGAGCCACCATCCTATTTATAGTGAAATGTGGAGAACGTCCACTGTAAGATTAGGAACAAAATAAGAATGCCAACTCTTACCTTTTCTATTCAACCTATTAGTAAAAGTATTAAATGGCATTAGCAGTAAGGCAGGAAAAAGAAATCAGAAATATAAGGCTAAGAAAGGAAGAAATCATACTGTCACTTTCCATAGTTGATATAATTAAGGATACAGAAAATCCAAAACCATCTACAGATAACTTATTAGAATATCAGTTAGTTTTTAGAAGAGTTGCCAGATAAGAGACCAAACATTAAAAAATTCCACTAACATTTTTCTGTGTCTGAAAAGTTATAAAATTAAAAACTAAAAAATATGCCATCTACATTATCATCAAAACATCATATACCTAATAATAAGTGTAATAAAAAATGTAAGAACCCTATTAGAATAGAAAACTATTGATATATCATAGAGAGAAATTAAAGGTGATCTAAATAGGATTTCTGCTTTGAGGCAGGATGCATAGGCATACCTCACTTTATTGCACTTCACTTTATTGTACCTTGCAGATAATGCTTTTTTTTTTTTTTTTTTTTTTTTTTTTTTTTTTACAAATTGAAGGTTTGTGGCAACCCTGTGTCAAGCAGCTCTACTGGTGGTGCCATTTTTCCAACAGCATTTGCTCACTTCGTGTCTCTATGTCATGTTTTGGTAAGTCTCACAATATTTCAAACTTTTTCACTATTATACTTGTTACATGATCTGTGATCAGTGATCTTTGATGTTACTATTGCAAAAAGATTACAGCTTGCTGAAGGCTCAGATGATGGGTAGCATTCTTAAAGTCTACTTTCAAATTAAGATATGTACTTTTTTTAGACATAATGCTATTGCACACTTAATAGACTACAGTATAGCATAAACATAACTTGTACATGCACTGGGAAACCAAACAACTCGTGTGACTTGCTTTCTTATGATATTCTCCTTATTGTGGTGTCTGGGACCAAAGCCATATCTCCATAATAATATGCCTGCACTAGGTAGGCACAGGCCATCACTCCTGCTGCAACGAGCAAACAAACTTGAATAAAAGATCATCGAGCTAAGGAAGCAATCAAGAAACAATATCAACTAATATGCTAGAGAGGGACATTTAGAGATTTGGAGCAGGGGTTTGGTGTAGGGAGACATACTCCACTGGAAAAGAGAAATCACCATATCTTTTGATGAACTCATTTGCTGGCATGATGGAGTGAAATCTAGCAGAATGTCAAGCCGATTTCCCCCACAGGACATTTCCTTAGTGTCAGGGTGGTATAGGATGATGGGGGACTGAGCCAAGAAAGCAGAGTGAAATTTCCTGCACAGTCATGGCACTAACAAACCAAATCCCGCTAGATAAAGGGGCCTGTGACAATCATTAGGTCTCCTCTTCAAGACATTTGCCAGTTTTTGAACCTATATAAAGCAGGAAGCTAAATACCTAATGCCTGAGGGAGAGAACTTTCCAAAGTGAGGAATTAGAGACCTACCAGACTCACAGTAAAAACCCAGAAGTGCCATCCCCAAGAAGGGGGCTGAGTCAGAAAAAGTGAAGTCATCTGCAATGTTTCAGTGTTTATGAGACAAATTTTCACTGAGAAAGTGTAACGGCAACAAATACATAGCTGGTCTCTCCTTACATTTGCCATACTCTGAAGCTGTGAGAACTGAGAGCCTAAAGAGCTGAATTCAAACATCTGAAAGACTGAAGTCAATAACTGACTGTATTTATTGAAGAATCAAAGACCTGTCAGGCTCACAGCAAAAATCCAGGGAGGCCACAAATTAGGAAAAATCATAGGTAGGATGAGACAACTAAAGCTCCAACCCAGTTCTGACCTAGTAAAATTCCTGAAATGACTGAAATGATCAGCCACTCTGATTAACAGAGAAAAGGGTAAATCTTCTCTGGTGCAAAGTAATAGCATCTTCAGTCTCTATGAATTTTTTATTCACCACGTCCAGCACACAATCAAAAATTATGAAATTCCTGAAGCAGGAAAAAGTGACTAAAACTTAAGACAAAAAAAAAAACAAAAAAAAAAAAACCAAGAAAAATTGATTTAGAGGGAATTCAGATTCTGGAGTTAGCACAGAACTTTAAAATGACTATATTGAGAGTAAAAGATGGGGATTAATAGATTAAAATATGGAGAATCTCAACAGAAAATTGGAATCAATTTTAAAAAATCAAATACAGATAAATGAAAAATAAGAAAACTGATCCCCAGCAGACCTTAGGGAATACTAGAAGAAATTTTTTTGGGCTGAAGTAAAATGGCCCAACATAGAACAGAGCTGGGCTCTCGGTCCCATATTGAACTCGAGTTGGAAGAGGCGAGTCCGGTCTCAAAACGGAGGTAAAACCGCCGCCCGGTCGCCCCCAGCCCGACTCCGGCCGCCGCCGCCGCCGGGGGGAGGAGGGCCATGATCCAAAGGAACCAGAACAGTTGAGAAAACTGTTTATTGGTGGTCTGAGCTTTGAAACTACAGACGATAGCTTAAGAGAACATTTTGAGAAATGGGGCACACTTACAGATTGTGTGGTGATGAGAGACCCCCAGACAAACCGTTCCAGGGGCTTTGGTTTTGTGACTTACTCTTGGGTTGAAGAGGTGGATGCAGCAATGTGTGCTCGACCACACAAGGTTGATGGGCGTGTAGTGGAACCAAAGAGAGCTGTTTCTAGAGAGGATTCTGTAAAGCCTGGTGCCCGTCTAACAGTGAAGAAAATTTTTGTTGGTGGTATTAAAGAAGATACAGAAGAATGTAATTCGAGAGACTACTTTGAAAAGTATGGCAAGATTGAAACCATAGGAGTTATGGAAGACAGGCAGAGTGGAAAAAAGAGAGGATTTGCTTTTGTAACTTTTGATGATCATGATACAGTTGATAAAATTGTTGTTCAGAAATACCACACTATTAATGGGCATAATTGTAAGTGAAAAAGGCCCTTTCTAAACAAGAAATGCAATCTGCTGGATCACAGAGAGGTCGTGGAGGTGGATCTGGCAACTTTATGGGTCGTGGAGGAAACTTTGGAGGTGGTGGAGGTAACTTTGGCCGTGGTGGAAACTTTGGTGGAAGAGGAGGCTATGGTGGTGGAGGTGGTGGCAGCAGAGGTAGTTATGGAGGAGGTGATGGTGGATAAAACGGATTTGGAGGCGACGGTGGTAACGATGGTGGTGGTCCTGGTTACAGTAGTAGAGGAGGCTATGGTGGTGGTGGACCAGGATATGGAAACCAAGATGGTGGATATGGTGGCGGTGGTGGAGGATATGATGCTTACAATGAAGGAGGAAATTTTGGAGGTAACTATGGTGGTGGTGGTGGGAGCTATAATGATTTTGGAAATTATAGTGGACAACAGCAATCAAATTATGGACCCATGAAGGGGGGCAGTTTTGGTGGAAGAAGCTCGGGAAGTCCCTATGGTGGTGGTTATGGATCTGGTGGTGGAAGTGGTGGATATGGTAGCAGAAGGTTCTCAAAACTCAGAAGAAAAGGGCTACAGTTCTTAGCAGGAGAGAGAGCGAGGAGTTGTCAGGAAAGCTGCAGGTTACTTTGAGACAGTCGTCCCAAATGCATTAGAGGAACTGTAAAAACCTGCCGCAGAAGGAACGATGATCCATAGTCAGAAAAGTTACTGCAGCTTAAACAGGAAACCCTTCTTGTTCAGGACTGTCCTAGCCACAGTTTGCAAAAAGTGCAGCTATTGATTCATGCAACGGAGGGTCAATTAGATGTACATTCCTGAGGTCTTTTATCTGTTGTAGCTTTGTCTTTTTCTTTTCATTACATCAGGTATATTGCCCTGTAAATTGTGGTAGTGGTACCAGGAATAAAAAATTAAGGAATTTTAAACTTTTCAATATTTGTGTAGTTCAGTTTTTCTACATTTTAGTACAGAAACTTTAACAAAATGCAGTTTTGAAGGTGTTTCCTTGTGAGTTAACAAGTAAAGAAGATCATTGTTCATTAATATTTTGTATGAATTTTGCTAAAGTTAACTGTAAAGAAACACCTGCTGACTTGCAGTTTAAGGGGATCTATTCTCCCCATTTCCAAACCATGAAATGAATGGGCTCTGACATGTGGAGAGAATAGATATTTGTATGTTTGCAATGTGTGTTTTAGATAATAGAATTGGGTATTTAAATTAGCATATTTGTGAATTTAATAGCTTTAAGATTTACTTCAAATGAAAAATCTCAGAATTCAAAAAAAAAACAACAAAAGAACAGAGCTGGGAGCGCGATTGGCGCTGCCTGCGGGGGAGGAGCGCCGCCGCCGCCGCGAGCTGGGAGCTCGATTGGCGCTCCCTGCGGGGGAGGAGCGCCGCCGCCGCCGCCGCCGCGAGCTGGGAGCTCGATTGGCGCTGCCTGTGGGGGAGGAGCGCCGCCGCCGTCGCCGCCGCGAGCTGGGAGCTCGCTTGGCGCTGCCTGCGGGGGAGGAGCGCCGCCGCCGCGAGCTGGGAGCTCGCTTGGCACTGCCTGCGGGGGAGGAGCGCCGCCGCCGCCGCCGCCGCCGCGAGCTGGATTGGCGCTGCCTGCGGGGGAGGAGCGCCGCCGCCGCCGCCGCCGCGAGCTGGGAGCTCGTTTGGCGCTGCCTGCGGGGGAGGAGCGCCGCCGCCGCCGCCGCGAACTGGGAGCTCGATTGGCGCTGCCCTGCGGGGGAGGAGCGCCGCCGCCGCCGCCGCCGCCGCCGCCACGAGCTGGGAGCTCGATTGGCGCTGCCTGCGGGGGAGGAGCGCCGCCGCCGCGAGCTGGGAGCTCGATTGGCGCTGCCTGCGTGGGAGGAGCGCCGCCGCCGTCGCCGCCGCGAGCTGGGAGCTCGGTTGGCGCTGCCTGCGGGGGAGGAGCGCCGCCGCCGCCGCCGCGAGCTGGGAGCTCGACTGGCGCTCCCTGCGGGGGAGGAGCGCCGCCGTCGCCGCCGCGAGCCGGGAGCTCGATTGTCGCTGCCTGTGGGGGAGGAGCGCCGCCGCCGCGAGCTGGGAGCTCGCTTGGCACTGCCTGCGGGGGAGGAGCGCCGCCGCCGCCGCCGCCGCCGCGAGCTGGATTGGCGCTGCTTGCGGGGGAGGAGCGCCGCCGCCGCCGCCGCCGCGAGCTGGGAGCTCGATTGGCGCTGCCTGCGGGGGAGGAGCGCCGCCGCGGCCGCGAGCTGGGAGCTCGATTGGCGCTGCCTGCGGGGGAGGAGCGCCGCCGCCGTCGCCGCCGCGAGCTGGGAGCTCGATTGGCGCTGCCTGCGTGGGAGGAGCGCCGCCGCCGTCGCCGCCGCGAGCTGGGAGCTCGATTGGCGCTGCCTGCGGGGGAGGAGCGCCGCCGCCGTCGCCGCCGCGAGCTGGGAGCTCGATTGGCGCTGCCTGCGTGGGAGGAGCGCCGCCGCCGCCGCCGCCCCCGCCGTCGCAGTCGTCGTGAGTGAAGAAGCGCCTCGGTGACGCCTGGTGAGGGCCCTCGCCGACGCCTGGGCTTACCTGCCGCCCGGCCAGCTCCGCTCGTTTCCCGTCCCCCGCGGCCCGGCGCGGGGCAGGCCTGCCAGGGCCATGGAGGACGAGGTGGTCCGCATTGCCAAGAAGATGGACAAGATGGTGCAGAAGAAAAACGCGGTGAGCGCGGCGGGCGGCGCGGGCCGGAGGGAGGCCGGGCGGCGGGCGGGGGCCAGTCGGCCTGAGGGGGCTCCCGGCCCGCGGTGAGCGCGGCGGGTGCTGCGAGACGGCGGCGAGGCCCGCGCTCTGGGGAGGGGTTCCTGGGGAGGGGGGAGCTTCGTGTCCCGCGGCCGCGTCCCGGGCAGGGGTTCTGGGGGGCGTCCTGTCCCGCAGCTGCGTCCCGGGCAGGGGTCTGGGGGGCGTCCTGTCCCGCAGCTGCGTCCCGGGCAGGGGTTCTGGGGGGCGTCCTGTCCCGCGGCCGCGTCCCGGGGAGGGGGTCCGGTCCCGCGGCCACCGGCGCTGGGATCCGCCCTGGGCGCCCGAGGCCCCTCGTGATTAGCGCAGCCCGGTAAACTCTATGGAGGCATCCTCCTCATTATTTTAAACGTGACGGTGGTAAAGCCTCGCTGGTTTAGCTGAAGAGTGCAGAGAGCCCTCCCTGTTTGAAAGAATTGGTTCTCTTTCCCGGGCTTATTGGCCAGCAGCGAGAAAACAACATCAAACAGAGGTTTGTGATCAGTTTTAGACATGAAACTGTTCAAGCAAAACGTGAATTTCCTGGATCTTATTTTTGAGGAAGGCTGAACATTCCCTTGATTGTCTCAACTCCCCTGCATGTTTGCTTAGCAATTAAAAAAGGTGAACTACGCCAGTGTACTTGGCAAGTTGCTAAACTTTTTGGAAAAAGTGGATCTTGTTAGGCCGCGGAGTGCGGGGAGCTGTGTTTAAGGCATTGCCGCCGACGAGGCTGTGCTGCCGGCTGGATTTGGACACATGTCGTTGCTGGTCCTCTCAGTGGTTTACAGTTGCTACCGGTGGCGTTTTCTGTCACTGATAACGTGTGCACGTGAACGTGGTCTCTTGCGGTTTGTATGAGGTGCTCCAGTTTCTGCATTTCTTTCCACCTGTGTGGGCCACTCTCAGTCCCTTGCTTCCGAGTCGTCTATATTTTCAGCTAAACTTCTGAAATTCTAAGTCCAACGAATGTGAAGGAGAGAAGGGCTGCTCTGATTTGCACAGCACTTTGGAGTTACAAAGCGTTTGTGCAGAATTCTTTGGGGACTCACGACAGCTGTGTTGCATTCATTTTACAGAATAAGAAACTGAGTCAGACCAAGCAGTTCACCTCCTTAAATGAAGTGTGCGTTGTGGATTAAGCCAGGACCCGAGTTTTCTGCTGGGCAGCATGCAGAAGTAGTGTTAAACACCGAATTCTTAAGACTTCAGACTTGGTGTGCGCCTCTTTTCCTTTAACAGGTGCATTGCCCGGCGTGTAATTTCATACCCTGTTCATCTGTCTTTGCAATTTTGGCTTTTTAAAGGATTTCCTGTTTGTTTTCTGTTGCAGACGTTGCCGGTGCCATTTATTTTTTCTGTTGATACAGGCCTTTCATTCCTCACTGCAAGTGATGAGTTCTGTATATTTGATTGGCTGAACGTTTCTGTTATTCTGTTTAAACTGGCAAGTTTTTTTTCTTTGCCTAGAGAACCCTAGACTCCCCTAGTAGAAGCTGGCTCCTAGGGAAAAAGGCCGTTTCTTGGGTAATTTTTTTCTCGAACTCAGGCTATAAAATGTGTACCTTTTAATCATCTAGTGCACTAGGTGTTTTTGTTTGTTTCCTTTCCTTGAAATAGACGTTTCCTAGAAATGAGGAATTCCTTAGTGAGCAAGTATGGAGAAGACCAGTTTGTATTTATCTGCAGTTCTCAAATTATAAACACATAATGCGTCAGCAGGAGAATGAGGATAAGCTCCACAGATGATCCTCAAGTCTCACTTTTCTTTTCAAATCTTATATTTCTAGTAGTACAGAACTTTACCAATATAAAAACTTGCCCCCCCCCCAAAAAAAAAGAACACAACTGCAGGAAAGAACAAAGAGCACTTAAAGTGTGTGTGTGTCTAATATATACATGTACATATACCCAGGTACATACACCTTTATATTTATATGTTATTTTGTAAATAAGTGACAATAATAATGTCTTGTGGAGATGTAGAACAGAAGTATACAACGAAAGCACAAACAGCAGGAGGGGCAAATGGAGTTAAACTGTTCAACCTCCATGGGATGGTTCCATGGAGGAGGCAGAGAGGGGGATGGGATCCTCGAAGAGCTGCTGAAGACCTTGCATTTTTTGCAGATCTCTTTAGAATGCTACTTGCATATTGTGCTCTCACTGAATGCACCTGGCTGAGCTATGGCACATTAGCACGGTAAACATTTGTCAGATTTGCCCTAGTCAGAAAATTTTCTATACCTGCCATCCTGCTTGGCACTTAAAAAAAAATTTTTTTTTTTTAAGCTCTCTATGATATAGGGATGATGGGTGAAGAAGGTAGGCTGCAGGGTAATATGTAGTATGTATGATCCCATTTTGATACAGTAAACAGAAAGTATTAAATGCATGCCTGTTTGTATGAGCAGTGAGTTTGCATGGTTATCTCAAGAGGGAGGGAATGGGACGGGTAGAGAAAGAGACTGACCACGGACTATTGTTTTACTTGTTACAAGAGGCATGTGTTGCCTTCATTTCTGATTAAACTTTTTGTGTCCAGATTATTGTAGGTTTACATGCAGTTGTAAGAAATAATAGTGCGATAGCTCCTGTGTGTCCTTTACCCAGTTTTCCCCAATGGTAACATCTTACAGAATCATAGTATACTGTCACAACCTGGGTATTGCCATTGACACAGTCAAGATAGAGAACATTTCCATCCCACAGGATCTCTCCTGATGCCATTTTATAGCCACTGCTGCTCCCCCACTCCCCACCAAATCATAATGATCTGATAGTGCAGTGGATAAAGTTGCAATAAAGTTTTTGTGCAGATGATCAAGGGAAAATACCCCCTGGGGAAGATGGCCCGTCTCCCACTCCCCCGGCCCTATCTGTCCCTGGCAACCTGTCATTTCAAGAATGTTATGTGGGACTTCCCTGGTGGCGCAGCGGTTAAGAATCTGCCTGCCATTGCAGGGGACATGGGTTTGATCCCTTGTCCGGGAAGATCCCACATGCCGCGGAGCAACTAAGCCCATGCGCCACAACGACTGAGCCTGCGCTTTAGAGCCCGGGAGCCACAACTACTGAGCCCACGTGCCACAACTACTGAAGCCCGCGTGCCTAGAGCCCGTGCTCTGCAACAAGAGAAGCCACCGCAGCGAGAAGCCCGCACACTGCAACAAAGAGTAGCCCCCGCTCGCCGCAACTAGAGAAAGCCCACACGCAGCAACGAAGACCCAACGCAGCCAAAAATAAAATAAATTAACTAATTAATTAAAAAAAAAAGAATGTTATGTGAATAAAATCATATAGTGTGTAACCTTTTTTTTTTTTTAAGTAAAAAAAATTTTTTTTTGGCTGCGCTGCCGGTTGTGCGATCTTAGTTCCCCGACCAAGGATTGAACCCAGCCCAGGTAGTGAAAGTGCTGAGTGCTAAACACTGGACCGCCAGGGAATTCCCAGTATGCAACCTTTTGGATTGGCCTTTTTCAATCAGTGTAATTCCCTGGAGAGTCATCCAAATTGCATGAATCAACAGTGCTCCTCTTTTTTAAAAAAAATATTTATTTATTTATTTATTTGGCTGTGCGGGTCTTTAGTTGCAGCATGCGGGATCTAGTTCCCTGACCAGGGATGGAACCTGGGCCCCCTGCATTGAGAGTGCAGAGTCTTAACCGCTGGAACACCAGAGAGGTCCCAGTGCCGCTTTCTTTTTAATTGCTGAGTAGTATTCCATGGTTTGGCTGTACTTCAGTTTGTTTAATCACTTGCCCATTGAAGAACATCTGAGTTTTTTTTCCCATTTCCTGACTATTACTGATAGAGATGCTGTGGACATTTGTGTACCTTTTTTTGTGCGAACATGCGTTCTCTGGGATAAATGCCGTAGGGTATGTGTTGCTTTTTTTGTTTTTTTTTCGGCTACGCTGTGCCACATGTGGGATCTTGGTTCCCCAATCAGGGATCGAGCCCGTGCCCCCTGCATTGGGAGCTTGGAGTCTTAACCACTGGACTGCCAGGGAAATTCCTGTATTGCTCCCCCCGCCCCACTTGATTGATTGATTGGTTGATTGGCTGTATTGGGTCTTAGTTGCGGCACGCGGGACCTTCGTTAAGGCATGTGGGATCTTTATTGTCGTTGCGGCGCACGGGCTCTTCGTTGCAGCATGAGAGCTTCTCTCTAGTTGTGGCGTGCGGGTTTTCTCTCTCTAGTTGTGGCACGTGGGCTCTGTAGTTGTGGCGTGCAGGCTCCAGAGCGCGTGGGCTCTGTAGTTTGCTGCACGTGGGCTACCTCATTGAGGTGTGCGAGCTCAGTAGTTTGGTGCGAGGGCTTAGTTGCCCCGCGGCATGTGGGATCTTAGTTCCCCGACCGGGAATCGAACCCGCGTCCCCTGCATTGCAGGACGGATTCTTTACCACTGAACCACCAGGGAAGTCCCTGTATTGCTTTTTTAAATTCAAAAAAAAAAAAAAGGAAAAGCAATTAGAGGTGAAACAACTAATTATATGATGGCCTTTCAAAGTACATATTCAAACCCTACATTCTTGGTGTACATAAGTTATTTATGTTGATTTGTGGTGTTTAGCTCTAGCAACAAGGCAATAATAATAACGCTGTAGTTTTCCTTGTTTCTTTCAACTGATGATCTGTGTATTTATTACAAATATTAATTAACACTCACAAGCTACCAGGAGGCAAGTAATGGTTAGCGCTGGTGTGGTTAACTCCTTTATAGATAGGGAGGTTGAGGCATGGGTATTGTGGAATTTGCCATGTTGAGGCATGGGTATTGTGGAATTTGCCTAAGGTTATATAGCACTGTGTTCTGACTCAGATTCATTCAGATTTATTCCTTCCCTTTCTGTCTCCTGAATTAACGCTTTGTAATTTTGACCTAGGTGTGAGGACACGAAAAGGGTTTTTTTCTGTATCTGAGGTTTAGTGCTTGTTTTATAGAAGCAATATAGTATAGTGGTTAGAGTAGGCACTTTAGCATCTGAGTTTTGTTTTTTTCTTAAGTCTTTAATGAATTTGTTACAATATTGCTTCTGTTTTATGTTTTGCACATGCCGGAAAGGTAATAGGCCTTGGCCCCTGGGCCTGGGCTTCGTCTCTTGTGCTGTCTCCTGTCCCTGTTGCCCCCGCGCGCTGGCCCGTCCGCGCTGTGCCAGGGGGTATTGGTCGTCTCGCGGCTCAGTTCACAGTAGCTGAAAGGGACTGTGTGTGATGGTCTCATTTCTGCCCATCGTTTTCAAAGGGAGGCTCTGGCCATTGCTCCTCGGGTAAAATGCAGAGGGAGTGCTTTTTAAGATGGGACTGTCAGTGTTGGGGACACTCCTTAATTACCAAAACGGAATCCCCTTCAGTTCCTCCAGCTGTGTTGTTTTGGCACAGAAGATGTGAGTAATAGGAACTGGAGCTAAGTTGGAGTGAAAAAACGCACCGGTCCCGCCGAATTTTCCATCGAAACAGTTGATTTGTGTTGTCTGTAGGAATTCTAAAGGGCGTACCGTTGCTTCCTAACCGGAGTCATTTGAGAGATCTACCTCTGTACGTTCAAATGATTAATTTTGAGACTTTGCTCATGTGTGCAGTAAACCCTTTAATTCCCTAAGACCTTCCTTTCCTCCATCTCCTACCCCATTAAGCCCGCTTCAGTTCATCTCCTGAATTTCTTTGGAATCTGTCAGCTCTCCCTCAACACCCTAATACTGAACTTGCCTGTGTGTTGCGATTAGGTCCTAACTAGTGTCCATATATCTTGTTTCCTTCCAATCCATTCTTCACACAAAAAACCTTCAAGGCAAGTTGGAACATTGCTCATAAACATCGCTCACAAACATTGTTTTGAGAATAGAAAACACAGTGTTTGTTGGCCTTTAAGACTCTGCGTGGTCTAGAATCCTCTCTGCTTCTCTAGCCCCATCTTGTGCCACTTGTGCCCTCACTTTCTATGCTTCAGATACACTGAATTAACCTTAGTTCTCACTCATCTGACAGAAGTCAGTTCAGATATTA
This sequence comes from Balaenoptera borealis, assembly GCF_965194805.1. Lineage (NCBI taxonomy): Eukaryota > Metazoa > Chordata > Mammalia > Artiodactyla > Balaenopteridae > Balaenoptera > Balaenoptera borealis. The sequence goes on along the minus strand of NW_028123098.1, from coordinate 89,745 downwards.
TTTTTCACTGTGATCCCTAGCATTAAGCAAGTTGATTATCACGTTTTGTATGAGGACTAAAACTAAACTGGGAAGTGGAAGAATTGAGTTTCAACTGTTTCAGTCAACACGCATGTATTAATGATACCTACATATTGAACACCGGGCTAGGTTTCATGAGGGATACAGAAGTTCTGGCCATCTCTGGTTTTGGATATCCCTTATTTGTTGAGACCTTTGCGTTGTTTGGTTGCCTTTTGTCTGTTTTCAAGATGGGAAAACAGGAACGAGGGAAGTATAGGTTATTACTAGGTGGGGTTGAACAAGTGGAGCAGCAAACTGCAAGGCAGAAAGAAGAGGGACGTACTATAGAGGGATATGATTTCCATTCTCAAGGCGCCTGCATCCTGTGCAGGGAGACAGCCTAACATAAAATGTGCCTAACAAAAAATATATTGACTTCTTACTAAAAATCTGCAGTTCATATAACCAAGGGGTTTATAACTTCTCCTTTAAAAGTGATATTCCTGGGACTTCCCTGGTGGTCCAGTGGTGAAGACTCTGCGCTTCCAATGCAGCAGGCGTGGGTTCAATTCCTGGTTGGGGAGCTAAGATCCCACATGCTGCGCAGCCAAAGAAATTTTTTTCAAAAGTTATACTCCTGTATTATTGAATTTAGTGGTTTAGATTTTGTTTTAATGTTAAGAAGATTTCAGTTTATTTACCAGGAACAAACAAAACATAATGTAAAAATAGTTTCCCAGAAACGATTTCCATCATTCTCTTCTTCCCTTTCTCCCGCAGACTGGTGTTTCATCTTTACAAGCTCTCTGTCTTTCCATAGGAAAGCTGTCTGGCTTGGAGGTTGCAATCCCAGGGAATTTTTCATCTGCGGGGAAGTCTCCATCACTACAGAGGGATCAAGGGAGAAGTCAGTCCCTGGTAAGTGAGATGCTCCCCCTAAACACCAACACAGCAGTCGTGTACCTTTTAAGGGGTTCAAGGGCAAGATGGGCTAGGCATTTCTACTAACTCTTCTTAAGGACCATGGACAGTGCCGTAAGCTACGAGGTAAGCGGTGACTGTTGTAATTCTTACTGGTGATCATTTCCTGTCACTGATTCTCGGCTTTCTTTGTATTTCATAGGACTGTTGTCAGTCCAATAGAAAATGAGTCTTATTTTTAAAAAACTGAAATGTTTTACAAAGCCTAGCATTCTCATATAGAGTCCTTTCAATTCTCCCCACTTTCCCAAGAGGCTATGAACGCTTCACACCATGAACTAGGAGAGGGGGTAGAGCCCTTTCTGATGAAATACATCAACAAAGACAGAGCCTTAGCCTGCTTGCTCTCTGGACAGGATCTCGGACTACAAGGTCTTCAATCCTGGTATAAATGAAGGAAGTGAGGACAGTTCAACTGGCACTCTCATAACAAGAGTTGTGAAACACCTTCCAAAGAGACTATAGCAGTAGATGAGGGAAGGGAGTGCTACAGTGTGGTAGTACAGGGGGAATGATCGGCTACAGCAGTGAAAAATGTGGTACCTATTGGTGTGCTCTCGGGGTTCTTGTACATGTAGCATAGATGACCTTTACAGTGGCCCTCTCACCTTCCCACCTGCATTAGGTGTTCTTTTTTTTTTAAATTTATGTTTATTTATTTATTTATTGTTTGAACTTATTTATTCTATGTGTTTATTTTTTTGGCTGCACTGGGTCTTCATTGCTGTGCACGGGCTTTCTCTAGTTGGCGGCTAGCGGGGGCTACTCTTGGTTGCGGTGTGCGGGCGTCTCATCGCGGTGGCGTCTATTGTTGCGGAGCATGCGCTCTAGGCGCGTGGGCTTCGGTAGTTGCGGCTCACGGGCTCTAGAATGCAGGCTCAGTAGTTGTGGCACATGGGCTTAGTTGCTCCACGGCATGTGGGATCTTCGCAGACCAGGGCTCGAACCCGTGTCCCCCGCATTGCATTGGCAGGTGGATTCTTAACCACTGCGCCACCAGGGAAGCCCTATTCTGTATACTTTTAAAATATTTTTTAAAATTTTACTTCTGAATCCACAGAGTTAAAAATCTTTTATTATTAAACCAAATAATATTTCTCTTTTAAAGGAGTCCTTTCTACCAAGTACCTGTATGTAAAGGTAAGACCGTGAACTGTGGGCTCTATGTAGACCGATCCATTTGATGTCAGAAGAGGTATAAAATACACTTTCACAGTTGGATTTCCTCTCCTGTGCTCTGCCACCAACATGAAAACAGCATACCCAGAGTAGCCTGGGTTTCAGTACAAGGCATGTGGAACAGACCCAAACCGTTTTTGCATCCTGATGCCAAACTCCAACTGACTCATAAGCCCATGAGTGAGGAAAGCAAATGTCTGTTGTTACGAAGCACTGAGATTTTCGAGGTTCTTATACAGTATCACGGTGGCAATAGGTAACTGACACATTAAAGGTGTTCTGTGTGATATTGATTAGACTATACATTTGGGGGGCATAATTTTATATCACAATAAAAATGTATAAGATATATAACCATCTCGGGTTTCCCTGATAGCGCAGTGGTTAAGAATCCGCCTGCCAATGCAGGGGACACGGGTGCCAGCCCTGGTCCGGGAAGATCCCCCATGCCGCGGAGCAACTAAGCCCATGTGCCACAACTACTGAGCCTGCGCTCTAGAGCCCGCGAGCCACAACTACTGAGCCCATGCACCGAAGCCCACGCGCCTAGAGCCCGTGCTCCACCACAAGAGAAGCCACCGCAATGAGAAGCCCGTGCACCGCAACGAAGAGTAGCCCCCGCTCGCCGCAACTAGAGAAAGGCTGCACGCAGCGATGAAGACCCAACACAGCCAAAAATAAAATAAATAAAAGTAAAAAAAAAAAAAAAGAAAAGAAATATAACCATTTCAACATATAAATGTATTTATTCAAATTAAATTCAGTGCAATTTACATGTGGAACTAAGCAATTTTCTTTATACATTTAGGCATATTCCATTTATACCTACAGACAGATAAACTTTTTGCACAAGTAGGAAAACTTAAAATATATTTTGAATAGATTTGTACAAACTGTTGAATACTTTAAAATTAGTAATTGAAAGTTCCCACCCTCATTTGGAGGTAGAATGGGAACTTAACTTTCCAGTTACTGGTCTGAAAAAGAAAATAACTTGCTATAATTTTGAATGTTATATAGTATAAGCACTATAAAAATATCACTGTCATGATAGCATAGGAACACTCTAAATGTAGACCTTATGGTAGAAATTGCTAGCTGTTCACCAAAACTCATTTCTTCTTCATCCTGGAAAGCACAGCTAAACTATTCCTAGTCAGTGGAAAGTGATGTGGGCCACACCTAGGCCTAGCCCATAAAAGCCTCCCAACATGTGCTCCTCCATGCTTTTCGTCCCTTCCAGTTGACTATGATGATGAATCCAAGGTTCCATGTTTTAAAGAAAGCAGAGTCACAGTCAACCTGGGTCCCTGCTCAACGTTTCTTGAGCAAGAAATAGACTGGTATTGTGTTTGCTATCTGTTCACTGTATCATGCAAAACAATAGTAAAAGAAACAATGCCAAATAGTTATCTACCTCCCTAAAATTGAACCTCTATAGTTTTTATGTTTTCATGAACTACTTGCATTCTTATGACAAGTATTATGAGTTGAAAATACGTCAGCCACAAGTAGCATGAGTTTCACATAGGTTGTTAACTTCACTAGAAATTGAAGTAAAAACATAATAAATTATATTCTCTTCATAGCTATGTAAATAAAAGATGTTTTAATCATGTACAACCTAATGCTTAAAATTAAAATTAGGTTTTCTAACTAGAAAGACCCAATCAAGAAATTTCTTAGTTAATGACACACAAAAGTTGGTAATGTGACCTAAAATTCTCTTACCATCTGTGCCATGAAGAACAGTAATCTGTTGGACTGAAGATGATGAAGCAAACTTGACAGGAACTTTGCCCAACTTCTGTGTACTGAGGTCTGGAATATCATGTCCACGATCTTCAGCATTAACAAAAATCTCAGATGAAAACATGGTTTTTCCTGGACTCTCTGTTGTTATCTGAGTGACTGCATCAGATGATAATTTTCCAGAGAAGGGAGAAAACGGGGTCTTAATCTCCTTTGGTGATCTGAACAAAAAAGAGAAAGCACACAGCAGGTCATATCCTTGGCTTATCAAATACTGTAATTTCTTTCCAAATGTGGCTTCAATATTTTTTGGAGACACATCCAACTCAAATGGTTAAGTTATTTCTGCAGTACCCTGTGCTTTTTTACATACTTATTACAGGGTGATCATGCATGAGTTTACTTTTACTTATTTTAAAATCTACTTTTATTTTGGATTTAGAATGCTATTATATAAGGAAAGGGTACTTTTCAGTTGAAGTGGAAAGATATCCATTAAAAAATAATTACTGGAAGTCCACTATAAATTAGGGGACTATGCTAAACGCATAGAGTGTACAAAAATAAAAAAGAAACAGAGCCTTTCCTCAAAAAGTTTATATGTCAGTGGGGGAACCAGAGGTTTTTAAGGTTGTAATTATGTATATAGATGATAAAGAATCCATATTAAAACATAATGGAGTAAATAAATGAGTGTATAAATAAATAAATAATAGGAGGGAGGGAGAAGACAAATCTTGCCAACAGAAGAATTCCATATGTAGGTAACCTCCCCCCCGCCCCCCCCCGGCATCCATCTCCTCCCCAAGGAGGTGGAGGTGAAGCTTAATCTTCCCCTTAAGTCCAGTCCTGGGCTGGCCTTAATGATTGAATTCCAGAGACAGTATAAAATGGGAGAAAAAGTAACTTTACAGTGGAGAAACCAAGCAAACACCATGTTATGCAAGTGATGATGTTTCACATCACCAGTGATGTCACGGAGACACTACATACTCTCTGTTATGATGTGATGAGACGGTTACTTCGCTTCTGCGGTATTCTTTGTCAAAACCTGTAACTCCAGTCGAATCATGAGAAAAACATCAGCCAAACCCAGACTGAGAACAATTCTACAAAATATCAGACAAATATTCCTCAAGACTGTCAAAATCATGAAAAACAAGGAAGGAATGAGGAACTGTCATAGACCAGAGAAGACTAAGGAGACATGACAACTAACTAAGTGGAATGTGATATACTGGATTGGGTCCTAGAACAGAAAAAGGTCATTAACAGGAAAACTGGTGAAATCCAAAAAAAGTCTTAAGTTTAGTTAATAGTAATGTATAAATGTTGGCTTTTTAATTTTGAAAAATATACTATGGTAGTATAAGATGTTAGCAATAGGAAAAACTGGGAGAGAGGTAAAGGGAACTCTGTTTGTATCTTTTCTGCAGATTTGAAATTATTTGAAAATGAAAAAGGTCATTTTTAAAAAATGGAGTAATACTGTATTGTATTATATCACAGAAGAAGAAGACCTTTTAAAAGGTCTTTTAAATCTCTACCCTCTATATACTATTCACTAATTAAAAGGACAATTATGAGAAAAGAAAATAGGCCCATCTCCCTTATGTATACAGAAGCAAAAATCATACACAAAATGTTAGACAATCAAATGTAGAGTGTGTGAGTGAGTGAATGTGTGTGTGTGTGTGTGTGTGTGTGTGTGTGTGTGTGAATTCCTACCAAGTTGTTTTACTCCAGAAATGCAAGGTGAGTTAACATTCAAATATCAATAAATGTCATGCACCACATCCATAAAATAAAGGAGAAAATGTATATGATCATATCAGTATAGTCAGATAAAGCATTTGATAAAATTCAATAATTATGTATGATTAAAAACTCATAGCAAAGGGAAACTACAAAAAACTTTAGAGCCACCATCCTATTTATAGTGAAATGTGGAGAACGTCCACTGTAAGATTAGGAACAAAATAAGAATGCCAACTCTTACCTTTTCTATTCAACCTATTAGTAAAAGTATTAAATGGCATTAGCAGTAAGGCAGGAAAAAGAAATCAGAAATATAAGGCTAAGAAAGGAAGAAATCATACTGTCACTTTCCATAGTTGATATAATTAAGGATACAGAAAATCCAAAACCATCTACAGATAACTTATTAGAATATCAGTTAGTTTTTAGAAGAGTTGCCAGATAAGAGACCAAACATTAAAAAATTCCACTAACATTTTTCTGTGTCTGAAAAGTTATAAAATTAAAAACTAAAAAATATGCCATCTACATTATCATCAAAACATCATATACCTAATAATAAGTGTAATAAAAAATGTAAGAACCCTATTAGAATAGAAAACTATTGATATATCATAGAGAGAAATTAAAGGTGATCTAAATAGGATTTCTGCTTTGAGGCAGGATGCATAGGCATACCTCACTTTATTGCACTTCACTTTATTGTACCTTGCAGATAATGCTTTTTTTTTTTTTTTTTTTTTTTTTTTTTTTTTTACAAATTGAAGGTTTGTGGCAACCCTGTGTCAAGCAGCTCTACTGGTGGTGCCATTTTTCCAACAGCATTTGCTCACTTCGTGTCTCTATGTCATGTTTTGGTAAGTCTCACAATATTTCAAACTTTTTCACTATTATACTTGTTACATGATCTGTGATCAGTGATCTTTGATGTTACTATTGCAAAAAGATTACAGCTTGCTGAAGGCTCAGATGATGGGTAGCATTCTTAAAGTCTACTTTCAAATTAAGATATGTACTTTTTTTAGACATAATGCTATTGCACACTTAATAGACTACAGTATAGCATAAACATAACTTGTACATGCACTGGGAAACCAAACAACTCGTGTGACTTGCTTTCTTATGATATTCTCCTTATTGTGGTGTCTGGGACCAAAGCCATATCTCCATAATAATATGCCTGCACTAGGTAGGCACAGGCCATCACTCCTGCTGCAACGAGCAAACAAACTTGAATAAAAGATCATCGAGCTAAGGAAGCAATCAAGAAACAATATCAACTAATATGCTAGAGAGGGACATTTAGAGATTTGGAGCAGGGGTTTGGTGTAGGGAGACATACTCCACTGGAAAAGAGAAATCACCATATCTTTTGATGAACTCATTTGCTGGCATGATGGAGTGAAATCTAGCAGAATGTCAAGCCGATTTCCCCCACAGGACATTTCCTTAGTGTCAGGGTGGTATAGGATGATGGGGGACTGAGCCAAGAAAGCAGAGTGAAATTTCCTGCACAGTCATGGCACTAACAAACCAAATCCCGCTAGATAAAGGGGCCTGTGACAATCATTAGGTCTCCTCTTCAAGACATTTGCCAGTTTTTGAACCTATATAAAGCAGGAAGCTAAATACCTAATGCCTGAGGGAGAGAACTTTCCAAAGTGAGGAATTAGAGACCTACCAGACTCACAGTAAAAACCCAGAAGTGCCATCCCCAAGAAGGGGGCTGAGTCAGAAAAAGTGAAGTCATCTGCAATGTTTCAGTGTTTATGAGACAAATTTTCACTGAGAAAGTGTAACGGCAACAAATACATAGCTGGTCTCTCCTTACATTTGCCATACTCTGAAGCTGTGAGAACTGAGAGCCTAAAGAGCTGAATTCAAACATCTGAAAGACTGAAGTCAATAACTGACTGTATTTATTGAAGAATCAAAGACCTGTCAGGCTCACAGCAAAAATCCAGGGAGGCCACAAATTAGGAAAAATCATAGGTAGGATGAGACAACTAAAGCTCCAACCCAGTTCTGACCTAGTAAAATTCCTGAAATGACTGAAATGATCAGCCACTCTGATTAACAGAGAAAAGGGTAAATCTTCTCTGGTGCAAAGTAATAGCATCTTCAGTCTCTATGAATTTTTTATTCACCACGTCCAGCACACAATCAAAAATTATGAAATTCCTGAAGCAGGAAAAAGTGACTAAAACTTAAGACAAAAAAAAAAACAAAAAAAAAAAAACCAAGAAAAATTGATTTAGAGGGAATTCAGATTCTGGAGTTAGCACAGAACTTTAAAATGACTATATTGAGAGTAAAAGATGGGGATTAATAGATTAAAATATGGAGAATCTCAACAGAAAATTGGAATCAATTTTAAAAAATCAAATACAGATAAATGAAAAATAAGAAAACTGATCCCCAGCAGACCTTAGGGAATACTAGAAGAAATTTTTTTGGGCTGAAGTAAAATGGCCCAACATAGAACAGAGCTGGGCTCTCGGTCCCATATTGAACTCGAGTTGGAAGAGGCGAGTCCGGTCTCAAAACGGAGGTAAAACCGCCGCCCGGTCGCCCCCAGCCCGACTCCGGCCGCCGCCGCCGCCGGGGGGAGGAGGGCCATGATCCAAAGGAACCAGAACAGTTGAGAAAACTGTTTATTGGTGGTCTGAGCTTTGAAACTACAGACGATAGCTTAAGAGAACATTTTGAGAAATGGGGCACACTTACAGATTGTGTGGTGATGAGAGACCCCCAGACAAACCGTTCCAGGGGCTTTGGTTTTGTGACTTACTCTTGGGTTGAAGAGGTGGATGCAGCAATGTGTGCTCGACCACACAAGGTTGATGGGCGTGTAGTGGAACCAAAGAGAGCTGTTTCTAGAGAGGATTCTGTAAAGCCTGGTGCCCGTCTAACAGTGAAGAAAATTTTTGTTGGTGGTATTAAAGAAGATACAGAAGAATGTAATTCGAGAGACTACTTTGAAAAGTATGGCAAGATTGAAACCATAGGAGTTATGGAAGACAGGCAGAGTGGAAAAAAGAGAGGATTTGCTTTTGTAACTTTTGATGATCATGATACAGTTGATAAAATTGTTGTTCAGAAATACCACACTATTAATGGGCATAATTGTAAGTGAAAAAGGCCCTTTCTAAACAAGAAATGCAATCTGCTGGATCACAGAGAGGTCGTGGAGGTGGATCTGGCAACTTTATGGGTCGTGGAGGAAACTTTGGAGGTGGTGGAGGTAACTTTGGCCGTGGTGGAAACTTTGGTGGAAGAGGAGGCTATGGTGGTGGAGGTGGTGGCAGCAGAGGTAGTTATGGAGGAGGTGATGGTGGATAAAACGGATTTGGAGGCGACGGTGGTAACGATGGTGGTGGTCCTGGTTACAGTAGTAGAGGAGGCTATGGTGGTGGTGGACCAGGATATGGAAACCAAGATGGTGGATATGGTGGCGGTGGTGGAGGATATGATGCTTACAATGAAGGAGGAAATTTTGGAGGTAACTATGGTGGTGGTGGTGGGAGCTATAATGATTTTGGAAATTATAGTGGACAACAGCAATCAAATTATGGACCCATGAAGGGGGGCAGTTTTGGTGGAAGAAGCTCGGGAAGTCCCTATGGTGGTGGTTATGGATCTGGTGGTGGAAGTGGTGGATATGGTAGCAGAAGGTTCTCAAAACTCAGAAGAAAAGGGCTACAGTTCTTAGCAGGAGAGAGAGCGAGGAGTTGTCAGGAAAGCTGCAGGTTACTTTGAGACAGTCGTCCCAAATGCATTAGAGGAACTGTAAAAACCTGCCGCAGAAGGAACGATGATCCATAGTCAGAAAAGTTACTGCAGCTTAAACAGGAAACCCTTCTTGTTCAGGACTGTCCTAGCCACAGTTTGCAAAAAGTGCAGCTATTGATTCATGCAACGGAGGGTCAATTAGATGTACATTCCTGAGGTCTTTTATCTGTTGTAGCTTTGTCTTTTTCTTTTCATTACATCAGGTATATTGCCCTGTAAATTGTGGTAGTGGTACCAGGAATAAAAAATTAAGGAATTTTAAACTTTTCAATATTTGTGTAGTTCAGTTTTTCTACATTTTAGTACAGAAACTTTAACAAAATGCAGTTTTGAAGGTGTTTCCTTGTGAGTTAACAAGTAAAGAAGATCATTGTTCATTAATATTTTGTATGAATTTTGCTAAAGTTAACTGTAAAGAAACACCTGCTGACTTGCAGTTTAAGGGGATCTATTCTCCCCATTTCCAAACCATGAAATGAATGGGCTCTGACATGTGGAGAGAATAGATATTTGTATGTTTGCAATGTGTGTTTTAGATAATAGAATTGGGTATTTAAATTAGCATATTTGTGAATTTAATAGCTTTAAGATTTACTTCAAATGAAAAATCTCAGAATTCAAAAAAAAAACAACAAAAGAACAGAGCTGGGAGCGCGATTGGCGCTGCCTGCGGGGGAGGAGCGCCGCCGCCGCCGCGAGCTGGGAGCTCGATTGGCGCTCCCTGCGGGGGAGGAGCGCCGCCGCCGCCGCCGCCGCGAGCTGGGAGCTCGATTGGCGCTGCCTGTGGGGGAGGAGCGCCGCCGCCGTCGCCGCCGCGAGCTGGGAGCTCGCTTGGCGCTGCCTGCGGGGGAGGAGCGCCGCCGCCGCGAGCTGGGAGCTCGCTTGGCACTGCCTGCGGGGGAGGAGCGCCGCCGCCGCCGCCGCCGCCGCGAGCTGGATTGGCGCTGCCTGCGGGGGAGGAGCGCCGCCGCCGCCGCCGCCGCGAGCTGGGAGCTCGTTTGGCGCTGCCTGCGGGGGAGGAGCGCCGCCGCCGCCGCCGCGAACTGGGAGCTCGATTGGCGCTGCCCTGCGGGGGAGGAGCGCCGCCGCCGCCGCCGCCGCCGCCGCCGCCACGAGCTGGGAGCTCGATTGGCGCTGCCTGCGGGGGAGGAGCGCCGCCGCCGCGAGCTGGGAGCTCGATTGGCGCTGCCTGCGTGGGAGGAGCGCCGCCGCCGTCGCCGCCGCGAGCTGGGAGCTCGGTTGGCGCTGCCTGCGGGGGAGGAGCGCCGCCGCCGCCGCCGCGAGCTGGGAGCTCGACTGGCGCTCCCTGCGGGGGAGGAGCGCCGCCGTCGCCGCCGCGAGCCGGGAGCTCGATTGTCGCTGCCTGTGGGGGAGGAGCGCCGCCGCCGCGAGCTGGGAGCTCGCTTGGCACTGCCTGCGGGGGAGGAGCGCCGCCGCCGCCGCCGCCGCCGCGAGCTGGATTGGCGCTGCTTGCGGGGGAGGAGCGCCGCCGCCGCCGCCGCCGCGAGCTGGGAGCTCGATTGGCGCTGCCTGCGGGGGAGGAGCGCCGCCGCGGCCGCGAGCTGGGAGCTCGATTGGCGCTGCCTGCGGGGGAGGAGCGCCGCCGCCGTCGCCGCCGCGAGCTGGGAGCTCGATTGGCGCTGCCTGCGTGGGAGGAGCGCCGCCGCCGTCGCCGCCGCGAGCTGGGAGCTCGATTGGCGCTGCCTGCGGGGGAGGAGCGCCGCCGCCGTCGCCGCCGCGAGCTGGGAGCTCGATTGGCGCTGCCTGCGTGGGAGGAGCGCCGCCGCCGCCGCCGCCCCCGCCGTCGCAGTCGTCGTGAGTGAAGAAGCGCCTCGGTGACGCCTGGTGAGGGCCCTCGCCGACGCCTGGGCTTACCTGCCGCCCGGCCAGCTCCGCTCGTTTCCCGTCCCCCGCGGCCCGGCGCGGGGCAGGCCTGCCAGGGCCATGGAGGACGAGGTGGTCCGCATTGCCAAGAAGATGGACAAGATGGTGCAGAAGAAAAACGCGGTGAGCGCGGCGGGCGGCGCGGGCCGGAGGGAGGCCGGGCGGCGGGCGGGGGCCAGTCGGCCTGAGGGGGCTCCCGGCCCGCGGTGAGCGCGGCGGGTGCTGCGAGACGGCGGCGAGGCCCGCGCTCTGGGGAGGGGTTCCTGGGGAGGGGGGAGCTTCGTGTCCCGCGGCCGCGTCCCGGGCAGGGGTTCTGGGGGGCGTCCTGTCCCGCAGCTGCGTCCCGGGCAGGGGTCTGGGGGGCGTCCTGTCCCGCAGCTGCGTCCCGGGCAGGGGTTCTGGGGGGCGTCCTGTCCCGCGGCCGCGTCCCGGGGAGGGGGTCCGGTCCCGCGGCCACCGGCGCTGGGATCCGCCCTGGGCGCCCGAGGCCCCTCGTGATTAGCGCAGCCCGGTAAACTCTATGGAGGCATCCTCCTCATTATTTTAAACGTGACGGTGGTAAAGCCTCGCTGGTTTAGCTGAAGAGTGCAGAGAGCCCTCCCTGTTTGAAAGAATTGGTTCTCTTTCCCGGGCTTATTGGCCAGCAGCGAGAAAACAACATCAAACAGAGGTTTGTGATCAGTTTTAGACATGAAACTGTTCAAGCAAAACGTGAATTTCCTGGATCTTATTTTTGAGGAAGGCTGAACATTCCCTTGATTGTCTCAACTCCCCTGCATGTTTGCTTAGCAATTAAAAAAGGTGAACTACGCCAGTGTACTTGGCAAGTTGCTAAACTTTTTGGAAAAAGTGGATCTTGTTAGGCCGCGGAGTGCGGGGAGCTGTGTTTAAGGCATTGCCGCCGACGAGGCTGTGCTGCCGGCTGGATTTGGACACATGTCGTTGCTGGTCCTCTCAGTGGTTTACAGTTGCTACCGGTGGCGTTTTCTGTCACTGATAACGTGTGCACGTGAACGTGGTCTCTTGCGGTTTGTATGAGGTGCTCCAGTTTCTGCATTTCTTTCCACCTGTGTGGGCCACTCTCAGTCCCTTGCTTCCGAGTCGTCTATATTTTCAGCTAAACTTCTGAAATTCTAAGTCCAACGAATGTGAAGGAGAGAAGGGCTGCTCTGATTTGCACAGCACTTTGGAGTTACAAAGCGTTTGTGCAGAATTCTTTGGGGACTCACGACAGCTGTGTTGCATTCATTTTACAGAATAAGAAACTGAGTCAGACCAAGCAGTTCACCTCCTTAAATGAAGTGTGCGTTGTGGATTAAGCCAGGACCCGAGTTTTCTGCTGGGCAGCATGCAGAAGTAGTGTTAAACACCGAATTCTTAAGACTTCAGACTTGGTGTGCGCCTCTTTTCCTTTAACAGGTGCATTGCCCGGCGTGTAATTTCATACCCTGTTCATCTGTCTTTGCAATTTTGGCTTTTTAAAGGATTTCCTGTTTGTTTTCTGTTGCAGACGTTGCCGGTGCCATTTATTTTTTCTGTTGATACAGGCCTTTCATTCCTCACTGCAAGTGATGAGTTCTGTATATTTGATTGGCTGAACGTTTCTGTTATTCTGTTTAAACTGGCAAGTTTTTTTTCTTTGCCTAGAGAACCCTAGACTCCCCTAGTAGAAGCTGGCTCCTAGGGAAAAAGGCCGTTTCTTGGGTAATTTTTTTCTCGAACTCAGGCTATAAAATGTGTACCTTTTAATCATCTAGTGCACTAGGTGTTTTTGTTTGTTTCCTTTCCTTGAAATAGACGTTTCCTAGAAATGAGGAATTCCTTAGTGAGCAAGTATGGAGAAGACCAGTTTGTATTTATCTGCAGTTCTCAAATTATAAACACATAATGCGTCAGCAGGAGAATGAGGATAAGCTCCACAGATGATCCTCAAGTCTCACTTTTCTTTTCAAATCTTATATTTCTAGTAGTACAGAACTTTACCAATATAAAAACTTGCCCCCCCCCCAAAAAAAAAGAACACAACTGCAGGAAAGAACAAAGAGCACTTAAAGTGTGTGTGTGTCTAATATATACATGTACATATACCCAGGTACATACACCTTTATATTTATATGTTATTTTGTAAATAAGTGACAATAATAATGTCTTGTGGAGATGTAGAACAGAAGTATACAACGAAAGCACAAACAGCAGGAGGGGCAAATGGAGTTAAACTGTTCAACCTCCATGGGATGGTTCCATGGAGGAGGCAGAGAGGGGGATGGGATCCTCGAAGAGCTGCTGAAGACCTTGCATTTTTTGCAGATCTCTTTAGAATGCTACTTGCATATTGTGCTCTCACTGAATGCACCTGGCTGAGCTATGGCACATTAGCACGGTAAACATTTGTCAGATTTGCCCTAGTCAGAAAATTTTCTATACCTGCCATCCTGCTTGGCACTTAAAAAAAAATTTTTTTTTTTTAAGCTCTCTATGATATAGGGATGATGGGTGAAGAAGGTAGGCTGCAGGGTAATATGTAGTATGTATGATCCCATTTTGATACAGTAAACAGAAAGTATTAAATGCATGCCTGTTTGTATGAGCAGTGAGTTTGCATGGTTATCTCAAGAGGGAGGGAATGGGACGGGTAGAGAAAGAGACTGACCACGGACTATTGTTTTACTTGTTACAAGAGGCATGTGTTGCCTTCATTTCTGATTAAACTTTTTGTGTCCAGATTATTGTAGGTTTACATGCAGTTGTAAGAAATAATAGTGCGATAGCTCCTGTGTGTCCTTTACCCAGTTTTCCCCAATGGTAACATCTTACAGAATCATAGTATACTGTCACAACCTGGGTATTGCCATTGACACAGTCAAGATAGAGAACATTTCCATCCCACAGGATCTCTCCTGATGCCATTTTATAGCCACTGCTGCTCCCCCACTCCCCACCAAATCATAATGATCTGATAGTGCAGTGGATAAAGTTGCAATAAAGTTTTTGTGCAGATGATCAAGGGAAAATACCCCCTGGGGAAGATGGCCCGTCTCCCACTCCCCCGGCCCTATCTGTCCCTGGCAACCTGTCATTTCAAGAATGTTATGTGGGACTTCCCTGGTGGCGCAGCGGTTAAGAATCTGCCTGCCATTGCAGGGGACATGGGTTTGATCCCTTGTCCGGGAAGATCCCACATGCCGCGGAGCAACTAAGCCCATGCGCCACAACGACTGAGCCTGCGCTTTAGAGCCCGGGAGCCACAACTACTGAGCCCACGTGCCACAACTACTGAAGCCCGCGTGCCTAGAGCCCGTGCTCTGCAACAAGAGAAGCCACCGCAGCGAGAAGCCCGCACACTGCAACAAAGAGTAGCCCCCGCTCGCCGCAACTAGAGAAAGCCCACACGCAGCAACGAAGACCCAACGCAGCCAAAAATAAAATAAATTAACTAATTAATTAAAAAAAAAAGAATGTTATGTGAATAAAATCATATAGTGTGTAACCTTTTTTTTTTTTTAAGTAAAAAAAATTTTTTTTTGGCTGCGCTGCCGGTTGTGCGATCTTAGTTCCCCGACCAAGGATTGAACCCAGCCCAGGTAGTGAAAGTGCTGAGTGCTAAACACTGGACCGCCAGGGAATTCCCAGTATGCAACCTTTTGGATTGGCCTTTTTCAATCAGTGTAATTCCCTGGAGAGTCATCCAAATTGCATGAATCAACAGTGCTCCTCTTTTTTAAAAAAAATATTTATTTATTTATTTATTTGGCTGTGCGGGTCTTTAGTTGCAGCATGCGGGATCTAGTTCCCTGACCAGGGATGGAACCTGGGCCCCCTGCATTGAGAGTGCAGAGTCTTAACCGCTGGAACACCAGAGAGGTCCCAGTGCCGCTTTCTTTTTAATTGCTGAGTAGTATTCCATGGTTTGGCTGTACTTCAGTTTGTTTAATCACTTGCCCATTGAAGAACATCTGAGTTTTTTTTCCCATTTCCTGACTATTACTGATAGAGATGCTGTGGACATTTGTGTACCTTTTTTTGTGCGAACATGCGTTCTCTGGGATAAATGCCGTAGGGTATGTGTTGCTTTTTTTGTTTTTTTTTCGGCTACGCTGTGCCACATGTGGGATCTTGGTTCCCCAATCAGGGATCGAGCCCGTGCCCCCTGCATTGGGAGCTTGGAGTCTTAACCACTGGACTGCCAGGGAAATTCCTGTATTGCTCCCCCCGCCCCACTTGATTGATTGATTGGTTGATTGGCTGTATTGGGTCTTAGTTGCGGCACGCGGGACCTTCGTTAAGGCATGTGGGATCTTTATTGTCGTTGCGGCGCACGGGCTCTTCGTTGCAGCATGAGAGCTTCTCTCTAGTTGTGGCGTGCGGGTTTTCTCTCTCTAGTTGTGGCACGTGGGCTCTGTAGTTGTGGCGTGCAGGCTCCAGAGCGCGTGGGCTCTGTAGTTTGCTGCACGTGGGCTACCTCATTGAGGTGTGCGAGCTCAGTAGTTTGGTGCGAGGGCTTAGTTGCCCCGCGGCATGTGGGATCTTAGTTCCCCGACCGGGAATCGAACCCGCGTCCCCTGCATTGCAGGACGGATTCTTTACCACTGAACCACCAGGGAAGTCCCTGTATTGCTTTTTTAAATTCAAAAAAAAAAAAAAGGAAAAGCAATTAGAGGTGAAACAACTAATTATATGATGGCCTTTCAAAGTACATATTCAAACCCTACATTCTTGGTGTACATAAGTTATTTATGTTGATTTGTGGTGTTTAGCTCTAGCAACAAGGCAATAATAATAACGCTGTAGTTTTCCTTGTTTCTTTCAACTGATGATCTGTGTATTTATTACAAATATTAATTAACACTCACAAGCTACCAGGAGGCAAGTAATGGTTAGCGCTGGTGTGGTTAACTCCTTTATAGATAGGGAGGTTGAGGCATGGGTATTGTGGAATTTGCCATGTTGAGGCATGGGTATTGTGGAATTTGCCTAAGGTTATATAGCACTGTGTTCTGACTCAGATTCATTCAGATTTATTCCTTCCCTTTCTGTCTCCTGAATTAACGCTTTGTAATTTTGACCTAGGTGTGAGGACACGAAAAGGGTTTTTTTCTGTATCTGAGGTTTAGTGCTTGTTTTATAGAAGCAATATAGTATAGTGGTTAGAGTAGGCACTTTAGCATCTGAGTTTTGTTTTTTTCTTAAGTCTTTAATGAATTTGTTACAATATTGCTTCTGTTTTATGTTTTGCACATGCCGGAAAGGTAATAGGCCTTGGCCCCTGGGCCTGGGCTTCGTCTCTTGTGCTGTCTCCTGTCCCTGTTGCCCCCGCGCGCTGGCCCGTCCGCGCTGTGCCAGGGGGTATTGGTCGTCTCGCGGCTCAGTTCACAGTAGCTGAAAGGGACTGTGTGTGATGGTCTCATTTCTGCCCATCGTTTTCAAAGGGAGGCTCTGGCCATTGCTCCTCGGGTAAAATGCAGAGGGAGTGCTTTTTAAGATGGGACTGTCAGTGTTGGGGACACTCCTTAATTACCAAAACGGAATCCCCTTCAGTTCCTCCAGCTGTGTTGTTTTGGCACAGAAGATGTGAGTAATAGGAACTGGAGCTAAGTTGGAGTGAAAAAACGCACCGGTCCCGCCGAATTTTCCATCGAAACAGTTGATTTGTGTTGTCTGTAGGAATTCTAAAGGGCGTACCGTTGCTTCCTAACCGGAGTCATTTGAGAGATCTACCTCTGTACGTTCAAATGATTAATTTTGAGACTTTGCTCATGTGTGCAGTAAACCCTTTAATTCCCTAAGACCTTCCTTTCCTCCATCTCCTACCCCATTAAGCCCGCTTCAGTTCATCTCCTGAATTTCTTTGGAATCTGTCAGCTCTCCCTCAACACCCTAATACTGAACTTGCCTGTGTGTTGCGATTAGGTCCTAACTAGTGTCCATATATCTTGTTTCCTTCCAATCCATTCTTCACACAAAAAACCTTCAAGGCAAGTTGGAACATTGCTCATAAACATCGCTCACAAACATTGTTTTGAGAATAGAAAACACAGTGTTTGTTGGCCTTTAAGACTCTGCGTGGTCTAGAATCCTCTCTGCTTCTCTAGCCCCATCTTGTGCCACTTGTGCCCTCACTTTCTATGCTTCAGATACACTGAATTAACCTTAGTTCTCACTCATCTGACAGAAGTCAGTTCAGATATTATTTTTCACTGTGATCCCTAGCATTAAGCAAGTTGATTATCACGTTTTGTATGAGGACTAAAACTAAACTGGGAAGTGGAAGAATTGAGTTTCAACTGTTTCAGTCAACACGCATGTATTAATGATACCTACATATTGAACACCGGGCTAGGTTTCATGAGGGATACAGAAGTTCTGGCCATCTCTGGTTTTGGATATCCCTTATTTGTTGAGACCTTTGCGTTGTTTGGTTGCCTTTTGTCTGTTTTCAAGATGGGAAAACAGGAACGAGGGAAGTATAGGTTATTACTAGGTGGGGTTGAACAAGTGGAGCAGCAAACTGCAAGGCAGAAAGAAGAGGGACGTACTATAGAGGGATATGATTTCCATTCTCAAGGCGCCTGCATCCTGTGCAGGGAGACAGCCTAACATAAAATGTGCCTAACAAAAAATATATTGACTTCTTACTAAAAATCTGCAGTTCATATAACCAAGGGGTTTATAACTTCTCCTTTAAAAGTGATATTCCTGGGACTTCCCTGGTGGTCCAGTGGTGAAGACTCTGCGCTTCCAATGCAGCAGGCGTGGGTTCAATTCCTGGTTGGGGAGCTAAGATCCCACATGCTGCGCAGCCAAAGAAATTTTTTTCAAAAGTTATACTCCTGTATTATTGAATTTAGTGGTTTAGATTTTGTTTTAATGTTAAGAAGATTTCAGTTTATTTACCAGGAACAAACAAAACATAATGTAAAAATAGTTTCCCAGAAACGATTTCCATCATTCTCTTCTTCCCTTTCTCCCGCAGACTGGTGTTTCATCTTTACAAGCTCTCTGTCTTTCCATAGGAAAGCTGTCTGGCTTGGAGGTTGCAATCCCAGGGAATTTTTCATCTGCGGGGAAGTCTCCATCACTACAGAGGGATCAAGGGAGAAGTCAGTCCCTGGTAAGTGAGATGCTCCCCCTAAACACCAACACAGCAGTCGTGTACCTTTTAAGGGGTTCAAGGGCAAGATGGGCTAGGCATTTCTACTAACTCTTCTTAAGGACCATGGACAGTGCCGTAAGCTACGAGGTAAGCGGTGACTGTTGTAATTCTTACTGGTGATCATTTCCTGTCACTGATTCTCGGCTTTCTTTGTATTTCATAGGACTGTTGTCAGTCCAATAGAAAATGAGTCTTATTTTTAAAAAACTGAAATGTTTTACAAAGCCTAGCATTCTCATATAGAGTCCTTTCAATTCTCCCCACTTTCCCAAGAGGCTATGAACGCTTCACACCATGAACTAGGAGAGGGGGTAGAGCCCTTTCTGATGAAATACATCAACAAAGACAGAGCCTTAGCCTGCTTGCTCTCTGGACAGGATCTCGGACTACAAGGTCTTCAATCCTGGTATAAATGAAGGAAGTGAGGACAGTTCAACTGGCACTCTGATAACAAGAGTTCGGAAACACCTTCCAAAGAGACTATAGCAGTAGATGAGGGAAGGGAGTGCTACAGTGTGGCAGTACAGGGGGAATGATCGGCTACAGCAGTGAAAAGTGTGGTACCGATTGGTGTGCTCTCGGGGTTCTTGTACATGTAGCATAGATGACCTCTACGGTGGCCCTCCCACCTTCCCACCTGCATTAGGTGTTCTTTTTTTTTGTAATTTATGTTTATGTATTTATTTACTGTTTGAACTTATTTATTCTACGTATTTATGTTTTTGGCTGCACTGGGTCTCTCATTGCTGTGCACGGGCTTTCTCTAGTTGGCGGCTAGCGGGGGCTACTCTCGGTTGCGGTGTGCGGGCATCTCATCGCGGTGGCTTCTCTTGTTGCGGAGCATGGGCTGTAGGCACGTGGGCTTCGGTAGTTGAGGCTCACGGGCTCTAGAATGCAGGCTCCGTCGTTGTGGCACATGCGCTTAGTTGCTGCACGGCATGTGGGATCTTCGCAGACCAGGGCTCGAACCCGTGTCCCCTGCATTGGCAGGCGCCACCAGGGAAGCCCTAGGTGTTCTCATATAGAGTCTAAAAACAGAGAGCACTGAGAGAAGGTAGTGGTTATTAAAGGCTCAGGATCTAAATTCTACCTGTCTCTACACCCCTTCCCAGCTGTCGATTTGACCCCATTTTTGAATGCTGACCTCATTGTTCAACTTTTCTCTGCCGTCTGTATACTCACCTTGAAAACTTGTTTCTGTGATGCGTTGAGCAGACACAGGGTGGCAGATTGCAGAGGTGGAAGCTGGTGGTCGGATATTTGTGGGCTGAATCTCCTTCAGTCCCATTCCCATTTCTGGTTGCCCAGAGGCCCTACTTCCTGTGTGTGACGCCGAGCCGTAGGATTGCGGGCAGGAGCCAAGTTCTCCATACAGTAAAGACCCCAGTGTGCCTTGGTTATAGTAATATACCTGGCTTCCTTCCTGGCAGGGAAGTGACAGGCGGCTATGCCCCTGCTTTGTTCGTGGGCCTCCTGATCCAGCAGTTCCCTTGGCTCTGCCCCTGTCGTCAGCTGCCCCTAGGATAACTCTGAGCCCTAGCCACTTCTCTGGTAGATTTCCCTATTCCCCCACTACAGTCACACCTGAATAAGGCAACTCAGACCTTTCAGAGATGTGTCCTGAACCTCTTGTTTTCTGAAATACCTATCTGGTGGTTGTGAGACTTAAGGCCAGCGTCCCCGAGAGACTTTTTCTATTTCTCCTAGTAAACCTAGACTCATCTTCTGTCACCTTCAACTCTACTCCAATTGTGTTCTTTCAACCCAGACCTCTGACCCTGCTTTTTACTTCTGCCATTTCATCCTCGCTCCTGCTTCCTTTCCTAAATCCATACGTCTCTTTTGGCCTTCCTAGCCCTGGGCCAAGTTCCTTCCTCTTTGCTCAGTTTTTACCCCTTTCCTTCATTCTCCCATCCAACTTTCAGTCCTTCCTTTCTCACGCCCCAGTTAGCAGCATCTGAAAATTCGAAAGGTTTGTTACTCGTCTATTAATTGTATTCCATTTACTTACTCAGTTCTATACCTGTCTTACCTGTGTATGGAAGAACAGCTGGTAGCCAAGGTGGCACCAAGAATCCTAGCAGCTCTCACTTGACGTATCCGTAGTAGTCGGCAATTTCCATTTCGTTTTCCCTCTCGGTGAAAAATTGCAGCTTGCCCGAAGAGGTGTATCTGGCAGCATTCTCCCGTTGTTGTTGAGCCCGCCTCTTCATGGCCTCTCGCTCTGGCCTCTGCTCTTGTTCGATGGGCTTTGACATGACTGGCTCAGGCACGTTGGGTTCCCTCCATGGAACTCGTTGCTTGCTGAAGTCTTGGAGTAGAAAGTGGGTTTGGAGCTTGGGTGGGGACTGGCGCTTATTCACAGCAGGGGGAACAGGCTCCCGCTGGAGAGGAGCGCCAGATGAAGTTTTGGAGGGTGCAGGCCTAGGAGCAGCAGACTGAGGGACACGAGGCTGGGTATGGTTGGGCCAAGCCGGTTGGGTTGGGTTGGTCACAGTTGGCTGAGCTGGTTTGGCGGGGCCTGGCAAAGAGGCAGGAGCTGGCTGGGATGAATTGGCTGCAGCGGGTTGAGCTGAGTCAGTAGAACCAGGCTGGGCACGGTAAGCCCCAGCAGGCCGATGTGAGGCCAGAGACTGTGGCCTCCGAGGAGCGGGTCGAGCTTGAGGCTTGTCCCAGGCAGAAAAAGGCAGAGGTATCAACTTGACCTTCCCAGGAGGAGGCCGCTCATACTGGGCTGGAGACGGACACTCTGTTTCAGCACTGCTGTCTGGTTTCTGGGCTTGGACTTGCGTTTTCTCAGGACCCTTCCCCTCACGTGGGGTATGCCGCCATGGCTGGATAGCTGGGGGTGGCTGGGGGTCTTTGGGGTTGCTTGACTTTCCCAAGAGCCGACAGGAAGAGCGCCCAGTTTTCGTCTCATTCTTCTTCCCCAGCGCATGAAGAACCTTCACAGACTCCAGCATGCGCACGCCAAGGGAGGTTCGAGGCTTTTGAAAGCTCTGTTGGAGAAGCTCAGTTTGGTGTTCCTTTCGCTTCGTGTGGGGGATTGCTGGCTTCTCTTCTGCCTTGACTTTGTTCCCTGACTGCTTGTTCTCCTCAGCCTTGTTTCTCCCTCTGGTCCTTTTGGTCTTTTCCTGCCCGTGGCTCTTAGTTTTGCTGATCTTTCTGGATGCAGCTTTCTGAGGTTTGCCTTGAGAGTGCTTGGCCGTGTTCACAGGAGCCCTGTCACTGACTGCAGCGTGGCATATAACCACTTCTCCCCCTAACAGGCACTCTGGATTCTTTGGCTGGATTTTGGCCTTGGGAGCGCCACTGATAGGCTCAGAGGCTTTCTGTTTGTTCTTCCTGGGTTGATCAGAGGGAACCTTTATGACACTTGGCTTTTCCTGCACCTGATTCACCTTAATGGCTCTGGTGTCTTTAGCTTTGATCACGTTGGGACCTTGGGATTGATCAAGATCTTTCAAAGGATTAAAGAGCTGGGGAAGGTGAATATCCTCCGCCAGTGTAGTAATGTCTGCAAGACCACTGCTAGGTTCAATCCCATTTTCAAGTGTCCCTAGGTCCTGACGACTCCGGCTGTTCTCTCCCAGATCAGCATTTTCAGAACCAGGCTGCTCCTCTTGGCTGAGGGGATCGGTGCAGGCCAGCGGCTGGTGAATATCAGGGATTCCTAAAGGGAGTAGTGGAGGATCTTGGTTCTCTGTTGGGATCTGGTAGGCATCCAGAGGCTTTGAAAGCTTGGTTTTGATATCATCCACGTGCTTACTCTCTATTTGTCCCTGGCTTGGAGCTGGAGGCAGGGCCAGGAGACGCCTGGCACTCTGGACTGGAGCTGTCACTGAAATGTCCCCAAGTTCAGATGGTGGGTTACTCTCAAGTATGTGGCTGTTTCTGCTACTGCAGGACTTGGGGAGTTCTTGACTTTGTGTCACACAAAACGTCTGGCTTGGAGGTTGCAATCCCAGGGAATTTTTCATCACCAGGGGGGAGGTCTCCATCCCTACAAAGGGATCAAGGGAGAAGTCAGTCCCTGGTAAGTGAGATGCTCCCCCTAAACACCAACACAGCAGTCATGTACCTTTCAAGGGGTTCAGGGGCAAGATGGGCAAGGCATTTCTACTAACTCTTCTTAAGGATCACGGACAGTGCCCTATGCTACGAGGTAAGCGGTGACTGTTGTAATTCTTACTGGTGAGCCTTTCCTGTCACTGATTCTCGGCTCGCTTTGTATTTCATAGGACTGTTATAAGTCCAATACAAAATGAGTCTTATTTTTAAAAACCTGAAATGTTTTACAAAGCCTAGCATTCTCATATAGGGTCCTTTCCATTCTCCCCACTTTCCCGAGAGGCCAAGAACACGTCACACCATGAACTAGGAGAGGGGGTAGAGCCCTTGCTGATGAAACACATCAACAAAGACAGAGTCTTAGCCTGCTTGCTCTCTGGACAGGATCTCGGACCACAAGGTCTTCAATCCTGGTATAAATGAAGGAAGTGAGGACAGTTCAACTGGCACTCACATAACAAGAGTTCTGAAACACCTTCCGAAGAGACTATAGCAGTAGATGAGGGAAGGGAGTGCTACAGTGTGGCAGTACAGGGGGAACGATCGGCTACAGCAGTGAAAAGTGTGGTACCGATTGGTGTGCTCTCGGCGTTCTTGTACATGTAGCATAGATGACCTCTACAGTGGCCCTCCCACCTTCCCACCTGCATTAGGTGTTCTTTTTTTTTGTAATTTATGTTTATGTATTTATTTACTGTTTGAACTTATTTATTCTACGTATTTATTTTTTTGGCTGCACTGGGTCTCTCATTGCTGTGCACGGGCTTTCTCTAGTTGGCGGCTAGCGGGGGCTACTCTCGGTTGCGGTGTGCGGGCTTCTCATCGCGGTGGCTTCTCTTGTTGCGGAGCATGGGCTGTAGGCACGCGGGCTTCGGTAGTTGAGGCTCACGGGCTCTAGAATGCAGGCTCCGTCGTTGTGGCACATGCGCTTAGTTGCTGCACGGCATGTGGGATCTTCGCAGACCAGGGCTCGAACCCGTGTCCCCCGCATTGCATTGGCAGGCGGATTCTTAACCACGGCGCCACCAGGGAAGCCCTAGGTGTTCTCATATAGAGTCTAAAAACAGAGGGCACTGAGCGAAGGTAGTGGTTATTAAAGGCTCAGGATCTAAATTCTACCTGCCTCTACACCCCTTCCCAGCTGTCGATTTGACCCCATTTTTGAATGACGACCTCATTCTTCAACTTTCTCTGGCGTTTGTTATACTCACCTTGAAAACTTGTTTCTGTGATGCGTTGAGCAGACACAGGGTGGCAGACTGCAGAGGTGGAAGCTGGTGGTCGGATATTTGTGGGCTGAATCTCCTTCAGTCCCATTCCCATTTCTGGTTGCCCAGAGGCCCGACTTCCTGTGTATGACGCCGAGCCGTAGGATTGCGGGCAGGAGCCAAGTTCTCCATACAGTAAAGACCCCAGTGTGCCTTGGTTATAGTAATATACCTGGCTTCCGTCCTGGCAGGGAAGTGACAGGCGGCTCTGCCCCTGATTTGGAATCTGAGATGGTGTTCCCTGAGCAAGGCTGGCAGAAAGCGATGGATGTAGAGGGACCATGTTCTTGGCGTCTGAAGTTTTATCATACTGGGCTGCCAGAAACATGGAGGAGGCAGCTGTGTGGCGGTCAGTGAGTGCCAGAGTAAAGTCTCCGAGTGAAGAAGAATTCTTTTCAGTGCTTGCTGTGATGTCCCACTCAAGAACACCTGGATAGGAAGCAGCTGAAGTGGAGATCTGGCTGTGGTCAGTAACTCCAGATAACATAGTCGTGCTAGAATGTTGGTAAAGGTAGGCACTACCCATGAGTGTCTGGAAAGGGGTACCGGTAGCCGATGCCGAACTGACGGCAGGGGCAGAGACTCTGGAGAAGTTGCAGACACTTCGTGTTAGGGAAGTTGCATTGCTCACCACAGGAGGAGAATGCTGCAGAGAATTTAGAGTTCCAAGTAGAGATGGATGTTGGAAATTTTCTGTAAGAACAAGAGGGTCATGAAAAACTCAGGGAGGTTGAGAAATTCTCACTACGTTTGAGGAACGGCATCATCTGAAGGTTCTTGCTATCAGGACACCTCTACTATCACTACTTCCTGAGAAACCCAAAATCAGACAGTTAATGATGGCTGTAAGGACTGAGCAGTTTTCCACTCTTCTCTATTCACTGCCTGTGCTCCCATCTTGGGCACAGACGGGCAGAAGAGCCAAGTGGTGTGGTTCAGAGATTGTTCTCTAGGCTGGAAGCAACCTTCTCCCTGCCCTGTCTTTCCCTTCAGCCTGCACTCGTATTGACTTCTATGCTATTTCCTAGACTGGAAGCATTTTAGAACTAGGAGGCCCTTAGAGAACTTCGATGTTCTCAGTCTCATTTCGTGAGTAAGGAAACTGAGGCTCAGAGAGGTCGGGTTGACTTGTTCAAGTTCTCTCATTATGTTAGTATCATTACCAGGTTTCAGAACCTAAGTATCCTGACTTCCTTGCCAGGACTCCACTCTGAGCATGATACTGCCAGAAAGCAGGAGAAATAGAACTTATAATATAGGCATTTTTTTTGTCCATTAGAAAACAGTACGGCTGTTACCATTGTCGTCTTCAGTGTCTCCCTTTGCTTGTGCAGTTCCCACGCTATTACCTAGAGGTGACGTACAGCTCAGTCCAACTGGTGAATTGAAAGAGTCATTTTTGCCCTCTTCAAGCCTGGTTTCTCATCCTACCTCAAAATGATTACCCGAAAGTGGATTTCTTAAGTGCTTTTGGAAAGGGAAGAGTTATCTGATTACTTCAGATTCCTCACCTGTAAAGTGGTTATAACACCACCACCAATAATAATAGCAGTAATAATTAATAGATGAATAAGCTGATCTATTGCGTATGATTTATATGGAGGAAGATACAATAAGTTCTAGAAAGACAAAGAAAAATCATGACAAGCATATTACGTTAACGAAAAAGAAATCCATAGATATTAATGAAAACTGGGGTATGTGGCAAGTATCGAAGCCTAATGAATTTACTAACAAATGGCATTCTGTACCATCCATGCAATATTATGAAAGTGAATTTTGCCCACTCTATTTTAGTGAATACTATTAACCAGAAGACACGATGGAGGTGATAGAGGTGAATGAATTCCTAGCCAATGCATACAGACAGAGAAGGTATGTCAGTAAAAAATGCATAACAAGCAACAGAATGCAATAAATGTGCATGTATAGGTAGCCACAACACATATAGACAAGTATTTCAATGAAAACCGGTACGAAGCAGACAGCAAAATAATAAGTGTAAAAGAGTTTCATTATTGTGCTCCTTCATATTTTTACCCAGCAAGTAAGAGGTATTAAGCCTAGGAGAAATATATATTTCAATGAATATAGCTTATATAATAAGCAGAAAGGAAGCTTAAAATGTATCAGGAAGGTTTTTGGATTTATCCTAGAACTTAGATTAGAATCATCTTCAGCATCCAAGAAGATGGCATCCCAAAACCTCAAAAAACCATCATGCCTAGAATCCAATTAAAAAAGATTTTCAAGTGTAAGAAAATCCACAGGACTCCACAATATGGTTTTCGATAAACGTGGATGTTTGTTTGTTTTGTTTCTTTGGCCGCGCCGCGTGGCCCTGGCCGTGAAAGCACCGAGTCCTAAGCACTGGACCGCCAGGGAATTCCCTAAGTGGGGGGAATTAGAGATGTGGGGCCTGACTTTTTCTTCTTCTTCTTCTTCTTCGGTAGCTAAGATCTACAAGCGAACGATGGCTGTTGATCAATGTGCTCTCTGTGTTAGGAAGGAAATAACTGTAAAAATGAAAAGCAGCCTTGCCTTAGAACCTACATATCACACCAAGGAAAATAGTCCTTCTGATTCAATTTAGAAGATATCACTTAAAATGTTGAATTGGTGAAATGTCTACCTAGTTTAAAAATTAGAAAGAATAAAACACTGAAAAGCAGCCCCCTAGATAACCACTGTGGTTGCTTGTTTATAGGAGGCATCATTTCTAAAACGTATTTCTAAAATGTTTATATTCAAAACTGTCAAGTGGCCAACTGTATTCAGAGAGGCAATAAAAGAAAGAAAACGGAGTATGACTTTTCTGATAAGCTGCCTTTCCCGGTGATCCCCTGTTCTGGCCTTACTTTCCTTCTTAAGTCTGTTAATGTAAGGGTTTGCTACCATCAACTTGGTTTTGCCCTGCTCTGAGCAGGTTTCCCTCTGTGCTGTTTCTGCTTTAATTGAAAATCTTTGGTTCCCATCAGCATTCCATTGCAAACTCCGTTTTTCTTGAGAGCTCCTCTATGCTTTCCCTCTTCATTCTTACATTTTCTCCCATCTCTTGGTGCCTGTTGGCCTGTGCTAATGAAAACCGTCCTAAACTTCCTTACGCTCGACTCTGTGCCTCCCTGTAGAGCCCAGTACTCTCCATCCTCTCTCCCTATTCTCTCTTTTCAACTAGTCGAAATCCTAGTGGAGGGGAGACCATTAGAGATGAAACATCTTGGTATATATTGCTAGTTTTCTATGTCCCCTGGCTTTTCTGTGTTTCTGTTGAAACACTCTTGAGAAGTGTCTGATTTCGTTTTCTACATGGGTACCCTTTAAGGCTCAATACTGGAAAAGAAGGGGATCAGAGTGATCAACCCAATGTGGTATCCTAACGTAACAGTTAAGGAAAGCAACAGGCTTTGTGAGACAGCCAGTGATTTGTCCAAAGTCACACAGATAGTAAACGTCAAAGTCAAAAGTGAAATTAGGTCTCCAGACGTGTAGTTCAATACTTTCCCTCATTATTCCATGCTATTTTGAATCTCCTACTCAATTTAGGGGCAAAAGAAATCGAACGCAAAACTTTCCAAAGTTTCTTTTCTTACCTGACATGGTCAGAGAAGAGGAAGCATCCACTGCAGGTACAAGGGATGAGGAGACAACACTAGAGGATGTCTGAGTGGCTGCAGCTGAACGGCGCACGTGTCCAGTACAGAGGTCACTGGTTACTGGTCCAAACAGCTCCACGGAAACCCCAAGGCTCTACCAAGTGGTAGTAGGTTTGGGAGGAGAGTGATGTCACAAAGCAGGCAGTTGAAAGGTATGAGAGAGCCAATAGGGAGGTCCGATCCCCAACAGGAAGGCGGGCTTGGGTGAAGAGAGTGTAGGAGAGCTAAAACAACACCTGAGTTTCTGAGCTTTGGGGAGGAGGAAATCCTAGAAGACAGATTTACCTCCCCCAGGCTCTTCCATTAGGGAAATCATTGCAACATTTCTTACAGACGTTCATTAATACACTGAACTAAGAGTTACTTATATTCTACAGAGTATTCTATTTTATGTATCATATACTTAGAGCTATATAGATCTTATTTAATTAATAATCCTTAGGAAGGAAAGAGCCATCTAGTTTGAACTATTACAGTTGTTCTGAAATCAGATGTGTCTAATGAGTGAACTGATAGCAGCTTTTAAGGAGCCAAAGTAGGGATTAAGAAGCTCTCTTTGTAACTTGGTTCAAGAGTAGGGTGAAGTTTCTTGAGTGTACCTTGTGGAGAATGTTGTGGTCCAAGGCTCTTCTCTTTTAGTTTCTTCTCCTTGACTCCTACCTTCCTTGGGCTGGGCTAGGCTGGGGGCCAGGTTGGACTTGCGACTTAACATTTCTCTTCCGCTTTCTCTTTTTTTTTTTTCTTCCATTATGGGCATTGCTTCGAGGACAAGCCTTGATCTTGCATTGGACGTTACTTCCTGTCACCTTCCAGCAGCAGGAGTCTTCTTTTCAGTGCTTGATGCTTCACGAAATAGACTCTGCCCGTTGGCAGCAAATACCAGAGAGCTAGGAGACAGAGCTGGTTGCAGACCTTTCCTCTTCCAGCCTTTGGTTGCAATTGTTTGGCCCATAATTTGCTAGCTCTAGTTCCTTGGGCCACACAGGTATCCTGCCATCTCCAGCTCTTGTTATATGTGAGAGACATTCTGAACACTGTCCCTTTTTCTTTGCACAGAAGTATATACAGTGTGGCAGTTACTGTAATCTCCTCCGCCTTGCAAACAGCCACTCTAGAATCTTGGACCTCTAGGACTCTCTGTCTTGCATGCTTGGGGGCAAGGCCAAGCAAAATGAAGAGGAGAATAATTAGAGAAAGAGGAGGACGTTGGTGGAGAATTGGGAGCAGGTAAGGTGAAAGGGCACAGGAGAAAAGAGATGCATGTAGACTTTTTGGTTTCTGTGGGAAACAGGTTGACACACTTGGGCCTCATTTGGTATTAACAGAACAGAGAGTTAAAGATCTAAGTAGCTAGATAGTGTGCAGCAACTGCCATGAAGTCTGTACACTGAAGAGAACAGTCTCACATCTAGTTTTCATTTTGTTTTATGTCATAGTACCTTATTTATAGCATTCACTGGTGTGTTTGTAGAATACAGATGTTTTCAAATGCTCTGGTTTTGTCTACATGGTTATCTCCTTGTCCTGTTTGTAAGGAATCCAACATTGTAAGACATATTGCATGTTTTTCTCTTGACGATTGTTGACCTTGAAGCGTCATGAACTAACTTGAGCTGTTGGATTCTGTGGAGAAACGTTCAAAAGGGTCTGTGAAAAAGGCACTGTGGTGAGTCGCATTATGCACCCGAGCGTAAGGAGCAAGATATCTGCCACCAGCCCAGCTTGGCCTGGATTGCCTCTGTTTTAGTTCCCCTGGTTAGTGCTTTTCTCCCTAACCACTCTTGTGACTGTGATAATGTGAGTAAGGGCGGAGTTGCTAATGATCTATGTGTGAGGTAAGCTGGTTTGAGGGAGGAAATCTATGGACCTAGTCATTTTCCTTGGTGGTAAGCTTTCAGGGGTGCAGAGATGGATCTTCCTGGGGCCTTTTCTGGTCCCAGGAAGATATCGCATAGATGGGACCTCCCAAGACACACATTGAATCTTTAGGCCTGTTTTTCCTATTATGAGGTACGAACGAGTTTCTTCACTGATGGGGATGATGCTTATCTGAGAAGAAATTGTGAAAGGTGGTGTAGTGTAGAGGTGTGGCTTAAGCTTTTAAGTTTTCCTCCAGGTTTTTCCCCTAAGCTTCCTACTTCGGACGGCCTACTTACATGATACTAGTAGGTGATGTCCGGCTAACAACTTCCTAAATATACCTGCAAGCCAGATCAGTGTCTCTTTTCTCTGTATTCCCATGGAAATCAAGAGTCCCGCCGAATTTTCCATCGAAACAGTTGATTTGTGTTGTCTCTAGGAATTCTAAAGGGCGTACCGTTGCTTCCTAACCGGTGTCATTTGGGAGATCCGCCTCTGTACGTTCAAATGATTAATTTTGAGACTTTGCTCATGTGTGCAGTAAACCCTTGAATTCCCTAAGACCTTCCTTTCCTCCATCTCCTACCCCATTAAGCCCGCTTCAGTTCATCTCCTGAATTTCTTTGGAATCTGTCAGCCAGCTCTTCCTCAACTTCCTAATACTGAACTTGCCTGTCTGTTGCGATTAGGTCCTAACTGGTGTCCATATATCTTGTTTCCTTCCAATCCACTCTTCACACAAGAAACCTTCAAAGCAAGTTGGAACGTTGCTCATAAACATCGCTCACAAGCATTGTTTTGAGAATAGAAAACACACTGTTGGCCTTTAAGACTCTGCGTGGTCTAGAATCCTCTCTGCTTCTCTAGCCCCATCTTGTGCCACTTTTGCCCTCACTTTCTATGCTTCAGATACACTGAATTAACCTTAGTTCTCACTCATCTGACAGAAGTCAGTTCAGATACTATTTTTCACTGTGATTCCTAGCATTAAGGAATTTGATTATCAGGTTTTGTATGAGGACTATTTCATCAGGGGTACAGAAGTTCTGGCCATCTCTGGTTTTGGATATCCCTTATTTGTTGAGACCTTTGCGTTGTTTGGTTGCCTTTTGTCTGTTTTCCAGATGGGAAAACAGGAACAAGGGAAGTATAGGTTATTACTAGGTGGGGTTGAGCAAGTGGAGCAGCAAACTGCAAAGCAGAAAGAAGAGGGACGTACTATAGAGGGATATGACTTCCATCCTCAAGGCGCCTGCATCCTGTGCAGGGAGACAGCCTAACATAAAATGAGCCTAACAACAAATATATTGACTTCTTACTAAAAATCTCCAGTTCATAGAACCGAGGGGTTTGTACCTTCTCCTTTAAAAGTGATAGTCCTGGGACTTCCCCGGTGGTCCCGTGGTGAAGACTCTGCGCTTCCAATGCAGCAGGCGTGGGTTCAATCCCTGGTTGGGGAGCTAAGATCCCACATGCTGCGCAGCCAAAGAAATTTTTTTCAAAAGTTATACTCCTGTATTATTGGCTTTAGTGGTTTAGATTTTGTTTTACTGTTAAGAAGATTTCAGTTTATTTACCGGGAACAAACAACACATAATGTAAGAATAGTTTCCCAGAAACGATTTCCATCATTCTCTTCCTCCCTTTCTCCCGCAGACTGGTGTTTCACCTTGACAAGTTCTCTGTCATTCCATAGGAAAGCTGTCTGGCTTGGAGGTTGCAATCCCAGGGAATTTTTCATCAGCGGGGAAGTCTCCATCACTACAGAGGAATCAAGGGAGAAGTCAGTCCCTGGTAAGTGAGATGCTCCCCCTAAACACCAACACAGCAGTCGTGTACCTTTCAAGGGGTTCAGGGGCAAGATGGGCAAGGCATTTCTACTAACTCTTCTTAAGGATCACGGACAGTGCCCTATGCTACGAGGTAAGCGGTGACTGCTGTAGTTCTTACTGGTGATCCTTTCCTGTCACTGATTCTCGGCTTTCTTTGTATTTCATAGGACTGTTGTCAGTCCAATACAAAATGAGTCTTATTTTTAAAAACCTGAAATGTTTTACAGAGCCTAGCATTCTCATATAGGGTCCTTTCCATTCTCCCCACTTTCCCGAGAGGCCAAGAACACTTCACACCATGAACTAGGAGAGGGGGTAGAGCCCTTTCTGATGAAATACATCAACAAAGACAGAGCCTTAGCCTGCTTGCTCTCTGGACAGGATCTCGGACCACAAGGTCTTCAATCCTGGTATAAATGAAGGAAGTGAGGACAGTTCAACTGGCACTCTCATAACAAGAGTTCTGAAACACCTTCCGAAGAGACTATAGCAGTAGATGAGGGAAGGGAGTGCTACAGTGTGGCAGTACAGGGGGAACGATCGGCTACAGCAGTGAAAAGTGTGGTACCGATTGGTGTGCTCTCGGGGTTCTTGTACATGTAGCATAGATGACCTCTACGGTGGCCCTCCCACCTTCCCACCTGCATTAGGTGTTCTTTTTTTTGTAATTTATGTTTATGTATTTATTTATTGTTTGAACTTATTTATTCTACGTATTTATTTTTTTGGCTGCACTGCGTCTCTCATTGCTGTGCACGGGCTTTCTCTAGTTGGCGGCTAGCGGGGTCTACTCTTGGTTGTGGTGTGCGGGCTTCTCCTCGCGGTGGCGTCTCTTGTTGCGGAGCATGCGCTCTAGGCGCGTGGGCTTCGGTAGTTGCGGCTCACGGGCTCTAGGATGCAGGGTCAGTCGTTGTGGCACATGGGCTTAGTTGCTCCACGGCATGTGGGATCTTCCCAGACCAGGGCTCGAACCCGTGTCCCCCGCATTGCATTGGCAGGCGGATTCTTAACCACGGCGCCACCAGGGAAGCCCTAGGTGTTCTTACATAGAGTCTAAAAACAGAGAGCACTGAGAGAAGGTAGTGGTTATTAAAGGCTCAGGATCTAAATTCTACCTGTCTCTACACCCCTTCCCAGCTGTCGATTTGACCCCATTTTTGAATGCCGACCTCATTCTTCAACTTTCTCTGCCGTTTGTGTACTCACCTTGAAAACTTGTTTCTGTGATGCGTTGAGCAGACACAGGGTGGCAGATTGCAGAGGTGGAAGCTGGTGGTCGGATATTTGTGGGCTGAATCTCCTTCAGTCCCATTCCCATTTCTGGTTGCACAGAGGCCCTACTTCCTGTGTATGACACAGAGCCATAGGATTGCGGGCAGGAGCCAAGTTCTCCATACAGTAAAGACCCCAGTGTGCCTTGGTTATAGTAATATACCTGGCTTCCTTCCTGGTAGGTAAGTGACAGGTGGCTCTGCCCCTGATTTGGAATCTGAGATGGTGTTCCCTGAGCAAGGCTGGCAGAAAGCGATGGATGTAGAGGGACCATGTTCTTGGCGTCTGAAGTTTTATCATACTGGGCTGCCAGAAACATGGAGGAAGCAGCTGTGTGGCGGTCAGTGAGTGCCAGAGTAAAGTCTCCGAGTGAAGAAGAATTCTTTTCAGTGCTTGCTGTGATGTCCCACTCAAGAACACCTGGATAGGAAGCAGCTGAAGTGGAGATCTGGCTGTGGTCAGTAACTCCAGATAACATAGTCGTGCTAGAATGTTGGTAAAGGTAGGCACTACCCATGAGTGTCTGGAAAGGGGTACCAGTAGCCGATGCCGAACTGACGGCAGGGGCAGAGACTCTGGAGAAGTTGCAGACGCTTCGTGTTAGGGAAGTTGCATTGCTACAACAGATTTTTAAGCAACAGAGCAATCCAGCCAAGTTTATATTTTAGAGAGAGAACATCTTCCATGTGGAGGATCAGTTGAAATAGAAGAGATTGTTAGAATTGTAGGGCGGTAGTATTCCAGGCAGGAGATGACGAATGCCAGACACCACCTAGTCACAGACATAGCTTTTGCAGAGATCAGCTACATGTTGTTGTTTTTTATTTACTCTCTCATATAATTTTTTTTAAGTCCTGGACCACAAAATACTGTGGCATCGTTGGAAAAATCTGAGACTCGATTCTAGTCTTTTTTCTGTTTGCCTGCTCTGCAGCTTGGGCTTACGTTCTCAAGCCTTACTTTTTCATTGTGAAATAAGAACGGTGCTACTTAACCCGAGAACTCCCCAGGCACATAGACCCGTGGCGTGTGAGGAGCAGTGAAGGAGAGAAGGAATGGAAGTGCTTTGGGGACCCCAAGAGCCCTTCAGAAACCGTTTGTTCTTTTTAATATTGAGCATTAAAAGTGAAGGCATTCCATTTGTTTCACTCAAAAACAAATTCTGTTCTTCTGATAGCCTGTTTTTTTTTTCCACTCCCTTTTTCTATAGTCAGATCAGTTCCTGATGGGCATTCTCCAGTCCACACTATTGCATCTGATTGGAGGCTATGCAAAATTTCCCAGAGACAATGAATTTTGACTGTATAGTAGTTAATTCTTTATAGTACGTTCCTGCAAAAACACTCTTTTCTTCAGAGTTTTTCCTTTTCAGGATAGTGGTAGTGTTGTGGTAACTAATAAAGGCTACTCTTCAGAAAATTGTATAACTCGTTTTTAGTGTATCTACTTCGCTTACTTAATTCCATATTCCCTGTTTTCTAGACAGACTTCTTGGTGTCCACTGTACCCATGGTTTCAACAGGACTGGCTACCTCATGTGCAGGTGAGTTGCCAACCCCAAGAGGCAGAGCATGTTTAAATTGTTCTGTTTACAATAGTAATGTAAGCTAATGTAAGCTGAATGCAAAAAATGCAGTCAGAGAAGTGTATGAAGTGGAAGGCAATTTTGCCCCCTACTCAGATGTTACCACCAGTAATAATTTAGCACATATTTTTTCAGACGTAAAAAATGCAGATATAAGCATATACAATGGTCCCTTGGTATCTGCAGGGGGATTGGTTTTAGGACTCCCCATGGATCCGAAAATCCTCGGATGCTCAAGTCCCGTATGTAAAATGGTGTAGTACAGTCGGGCTTCCATATCTGCAGGTTATGGAACCGTTGGATATACAGAACTGACTGTACCTGTGATTTAATGGTATAGTGTTTTAGACATTCTGGTTTATAATTTAATATATGGAGGACATCTTCGTCTGACAATATTTGGAGACCTCATTCTTATTTATTTATTATTCTTTTTTTTCCTCCAAATTTGCTTTATGTAGTTGGATATAAATAAATGAGCACAAACTTAAGCAAGATACATGTAACAATTTAATAGAACCTGATACTCTTAATTCTTTCAGTGTTTCTCCAACTCATCATGGGGCTCGTAAGAAAAGTAACCAACATGGATACTACTACAGTTGAATGTCAAATCTTTAAGTGCTTAGGACATACTAAATCCTTGTATAATGCACTTATGAGGAACCCTTCAAGAGACTTGTGTTTTGTATGTAGCAAAAAGTGTTAAGAGTCAAATATTCAACTCAGTATAAAATAATAAGAAACACTTCTGATTTGTTAGGTTGAGATTGCTTCTCCTTTTACTAATGAATGATTGTTTTAGCTGTAATATCACTGAGCTGAACAAATATGTCACCTTGGAGTACATAAGGAAAAATAAACACATGCTAAATGGGTAAAACATTACAACTACATCTTTACTAGACCATCTCTACTAACGCTTCAGAAACTTAGAGATTTAGAGTGTTCTTACGTTAATTGCAAGAAAAATAGAAAGAGAGAAATTCCTTCTTTTTTGAGATCACAGCTGTGAAGTCGTGATTATACAAATTCTTCATTTGTGTGCAAAACATGAAACACATTTCTCTTAATTCTCCCTGCTTAGAATTGTCAGTCAACTAGCAGGACTTTCCTTCCAAGAAACAAGAGACTGAGATGTGTTTTATATAACTTCAATAACCTCAGCACTACAGTAAGAAGACATGCAGTATCCTTTTGCTGTGCTTCAAGACAACAGGGAAGGAGGTCACAGGAAAGAAGAAATCAAAATGGTTACAACTGAGAAACTTTTCTCAGTGTAACCATGGTGCCACTTTCATTTTTACATAAGCATGGTGGCATAATTCAAGCTCAATACATCAGAATTCTTAATATTTAAAATTTACCTTGACTTTTAATTATCACCATGTTAACAACCAAAATAATTTGACGAAACTCATAAGAAAGGGTAATGTTAATAAACCCCACTTTACTAGAGTTAGTTTCTGGACACATTAGCTCATTTTTTTTATAGAAGAGGGACAGTGAATCTCAGTTGGCTTACAAGCTAGGAGATCACTTTGAATTCTGCATTTCTTAACTGCAAACAGATATAGCACTTGTAACAGGTTATAACTGGTTTTCAGCTGGTTTTCAAGCACAGAGCCAGCCCCAACAGTAATAGTACACTATTGAAAAAGACCTAAGGCAATGAATTCCATTTCCAGTGGAAAGAAAGAATCGTATGGTCTTGGACAACAATTCTGATGGTTTACTTAACAGTCACTTAGTAGTTCTTCCTTGCTCATAGAGCTTTATGACTTTTTTGAGGAGTGAAGCATTCAGCTTGAGTGGATAAATCCTTGTTAGGCTAAGACAATCATTATCATATCCCTCTTTGCCATGAATTGTCTTACGAATGGTCATATCAGTCTGTTTTGGCAAATGAGTAATTAAGGGAAGGCTGTTATTGTGCTTATGAGAATGATATTTTTCTCTGAGAAAAGATAAATAGGCATTAGGAAAATGACCATTTGGGCTCTTTTTCTGCTTCCTCCTTGTTTTGTGAGAATATGATATTTGGTTTTACAGCAGCCATCTTGTGACCCTGAGATGATCATATGCCAATAATGACAAATGGTAGATTAGAAAGAACCAGCAAAGACAGAAAACAGCAACATCAATAGTAACAACAATCACAGCAAAAGAACAATGGGACCTTAACTTGTGGAGTTCCTATAAAGTAAAAAATATAAGTGCTCTATGTTTATTCTAAAACAAAAAAAGAACTATGCAAACCAGCTTAAAACTCCTTTTTTTGTGCCAGTGTTCTAAAATGTGGCTTTTCATAAAACCTTGACCCAAATGCCAGCAACTTCAGAAAAGAATTTGGGTAGGGGGAAGAAGAAAGTTATCTCACTTAGGAAAAACAACCACTATCTTTATCCTAATCTTTGGCACACAGTTGAAACATATATAGCTGCTGTAACACTTTACACAATTCCTATGTACTGGAGGAATAACAAGATCTAAATAACAATTATATTTTTCAACACTGGGTGAAGGCTTTACATAAAAATACCATCCTCCTTTTTCCCCCTAAATTTCTAAAATATCACGTGCTTTTCCCCAACATCTGCAGCCGTTCAGGAATTTTTAGGAAACTTTCATGCATGATCTTAATTCCTAATCCCTGGCTCTTTGGGCTCAACCACAAAAGATCAAAACCACCAAAAATGATGGTTCACTTGAAGTCAGGTGAGAGACACTGGCTCAGTTAGTCTCGTAGGACAAAAGCAGTGCTGCATCAACTGTCTCCATGCAGGAGGGGCACGTGAAGGATCTCATCAGCCAGTCATCTGTACAGCCCAGGTGATCTGCATACACAGCAGAAATCAAATTGGGTTCTCATAAACAAAGTGCATCATACAGATCACACACTCCCCGATCTTTTTTTTAAATATTTGTTTTATTTTATTTATTCATTTATTTGGTTGCGCCGGGTCTTAATTGCAGTCGGTGGGCTCCTTAGTTGTGGCATGCAAACTCTTAGTTGCGGCATGCATGTGGGATCTAGTTCCCTGACCGGGGAACGAACCCGGGCCCCCTGCGTTGGGAGTGTGGAGTCTTTAGCCGCTGCACCACCAGGGAAGTCCCCCGGATCCTTTTTTCTGATCCATTTCTTCCAGGGTCATAAACTCCTTCAGGCTGATGCTGTATGAGGCCTATTCTTTGAGCTATCCTAATTTGCTC
Organism: Balaenoptera borealis; assembly: GCF_965194805.1. Lineage (NCBI taxonomy): Eukaryota > Metazoa > Chordata > Mammalia > Artiodactyla > Balaenopteridae > Balaenoptera > Balaenoptera borealis. The sequence continues at coordinate 52,492 of NW_028123098.1, read as the reverse complement.
CTCTCAGCTGAGGTGCTAGGCGAGTCTGACTAGGTGTTGGATGAGAGACCAAAACTGGAACTTGATCCAGATATGGCAGCAGCAGCTCCTGATCCAGCTCCGTCCCCTTGCCAAAGCTAGCCCAGTCGGATTGAGACTTGTGAGGCAGGGAGATGTCATCCGAAGTGGGGGACTTAAGGCAGTTCCCCATCTTCCGGGGCTTGAGTGTGTGATCTGTGTGCTGTTTTGACAGTCTCCCAACCTCATTCTTTTTTTTTTTTTTTTTTTTTTTTAATTAGTTTATTTATTTATTTATTTTTGAATTTAAAAAATTTATTTATTTTTTATACAGCAGGTTCTTATTAGTTATCTATTTTATACATATTAGTGTATATATGTCAATCCCAATCTCCCAATTCATCTCACCACCACCGACCCCCGCCCTGCCCCGCTTTCCCCCCTTGATGTCCATACGTTTGTTCTCTACATCTGTGTCTCTATTTCTGCCTTGCAAACCGGTTCTTCTGTACCACTTTTCTAGATTCCACATATATGCATTAATATATAATATTTGTTTTTCTCTTTCTGACTGACTTCACTCTGTATGACAGTCTCGAGGTCCATCCACGTCTCTACAAATGACCCAAGTTCGTTCTTTTTTATCGCTGAGTAATATTCCATTGTATATGCGTACCACATCTTCTTTGTCCGTGCACCTGTCGATGGGCGTTTAGGTTGCTTCCGTGACCTAGCTATTGTGAATAGTGCTGCAGTGAACATTGGGGTGCATATGTCTTTTTGAATTATGGTTTTCTCTGGGTATATGCCCAGTAGTGGGATTACTGGGTCATATGGTAATTCTATTTTTAGTTTTTAAGGAACCTGCATACTGTTCTCCATAGTGGCTGTATCAGTTTACATTCCCACCAGCAGTGCAAGAGGGTTCCCTTTCCTCACATCCTCTCCAGCATTTGCTGTTTGTAGATTTTCTGATGATGCCCATTCTAAGCGGTGTGAGGTGATACCTCATTGTAGTTTTGATTTGCATTTCTTTAATAATTAGTGATGTTGAGCAGCTTTTCGTGTGCTTCTTGGCCATCTGTATGTCTTCTTTGGAGAAATGTCTATTTAGGTCTTCAGCCCATTTTTTGATTGGGTTGTTTGTGTTTTTAATAGTGAGCTGCATGACCTATTGATATATTTTGGAGATTAATCCTTTGTTGATCGGTTTATTTTTTTTTTTAAGGCTGCATTGTTCCTTTGCTTACTGATGAACATGTACAAGTCAGAAGTTTTTGATATTATAAAACATCAAAGTAATGAACATTCCTGTGTGAACATCTTTGAATATATATGCTTTGTCTCAGTTAACTTCACTCAGAATGGGACTTCTGCATCAAGGAGTTTATGCCCTTATGCTTTTTGTGGGTGTTGCTACACTGTACCAATGTATGGTTGTTCATGCAGGAAATACGTATTGAGCATCTGTTATGTTTAAGCACTGTGCTGGGTGCTAGCAAAAAGACTTGAGAAATTTTGTGAGTGAGGAGACTTGACCTGCCTGCCCTTTGTGAATTCTAGCAGTCCAGAGAGGGAATAGCTATTCAAGAATCACACTCTGCATGTAGAATTACAACTCTGACAGGTGCCAAGGAGAGGGACATGGTACCATGAGAGCATATTTTAGGGAGGATTTGATCTCATCATGGAGATTAGAGAAGGTTTAGGGATGTTTCAGCTGATATCTGAAGGATGAGTAGGTATTAACCAGATAGGGACGTTGGGGAGAGATTTCTGAGCATAAGGAATAGCAAAAGACCCTCTAAGAGGAAAGCATATGCTGTGTTGGAGGAACTGGCCAGGAAGGTGGGGCCGTTGGGGGAGCATGTCATTATAATGGAGCTGCAAGTGTGGGTAGGAGCTCGATCGTGCAGGCTTATGTTTAAGGTTTCAGACTTGAAGAGTAATAGAAAACCATTGAACTATTTTTGTTGAAGGTGAGTGTGTGGAACATACCCAATTGCATTTTCAACCTATCGTTTTGCTACCGAGTGGAGAATACACTGCAGGGAGAAAGAGTGGAAGCGAGGAAGCAAGTTAGGAGACTTGTGTAGAAATTGGGCATAATGGTGGCTTGGACCAGGGTATGGTGGTCATTTTGGTGGAAAGATGTGGACAGATTCTAGAGGTATGTAGGCAGTATCATTGTCAGCACTGGTGGTGGGTTGAGGATGAGGGTGAGGGAGAAATAGCTGTCAGTGATGGTGATTCCTAAGTTTCTGGCTCCTGTGGTTGATTAGATAGGGTTTTTTAGATATGATGTTAATATTTGTCCTAATTTGTCTTTTGTTATTTGTTGGTTCTTGATGAATACTCTTGTCATATTAAGTCTCCTGTTTTTAGTGTACAAAGCATTTTGACCGAAACTGACCGTTGTATGTTATCAGATAACTTTTTAACATCTGCCAGTTTGGTCCTGTATTTTATTCTCTTTCATTTATTGATTAAATTGTTGTATTAATGTAAATAACTATATTAATAGATTTTCTAAAGTTGCGTTATCCTTGCATCCTTGGTCCTTGGAATAAAGCCTGTTTTTTTTTTTTTTTTTTTTTTTTTTTGGCTGTGTTGGGTCTTTGTTTCTATGCGAGCGCTTTCCCTAGTTGCGGCAAGCGGGGGCCACTGTTCATCGCGGTGGGCGGGCCTCTCACTATCGCGGCCTCTCTTGTTGCAGAGCACGGGCTCCAGACGCGCAGGCTCAGTAGTTGTGGCTCACGGACCCAGTCGCTCCGGGGCATGTGCGATCTTCCCAGACCAGAGCTCGAATCCGTGTCCCGTGCATTGGCAGGCAGATTCTCAACACTGCGCCACCAGGGAAACTCCGGAATAAAGCCTTTTTGTAGTCATGGTATATATCATGCTTTAATAATTATTGATTAGATATGCTGATATTTTCTTAGGATTTTTCTATCTGTATTTGTAAAGCACAATTGGACCTTTTTTTGCAAAAACTTGATTTTCTTTCCTTTTTATTTACAAATGACTCGAATTTTGTTGTTTTGTAGATATTTGATTGATGTAGAAGGCATGTGGCCAGATGATGCAATTGAATGTAAGTATAAGGGTTGTCACTACTTTTCCCTTGTTATAAAATTTGAAGGGAGAAATGTAAGGGAATTTCTCAAATTTTGGAAAAATAGAAAAGTCTGTAACTCATTTGTTCTGACATACGATAACCTTTTACCAAAAGTTTATAAAGGGATGTATCTGGAAATAGCAAGATATAATAGCCTGAATAATTAGTCAGTGGATTTCAGCATTTTTTTTTTCTTTTTAAAATTTATTTAATTAATTAATTTACTTTTGATATTATATCCACTGCCCCACCAAGGAAGTCCCTTTTTCTTCCTTCCTTCTTTCCTTCCTCCCTTCCTTCCTTCCTTCCTTTAAAGCTCCAAGTCATTTAAAATACATGACTTCTTACTAAAAATCTCCAGTTCATAGAACCAAGGGGTTTATAACTTCTCCTTTAAAAGTGATATTCCTGGGACTTCCCTGGTGGTCCCGTGGTGAAGACTCTGCGCTTCCAATGCAGCAGGCGTGGGTTCAACCCCTGGTTGGGGAGCTAAGATCCCACATGCTGCGCAGCCAAAGAACTTTTTTTCAAAAGTTATATTCCTGTATTATTGACTTTAGTGGTTTAGATTTTTTTTTTAATGTTTAGAAGATTTCAGTTTCTTTACCAGGAACAAACAAAACGTAATGTAAAACTAGTTTTGCAGAAACGATTTCCATCATTCTCTTCTTCCCTTTCTCCTGCAGACTGGTGTTTTATCTTTACAAGTTCTCCGTCATTCCATAAGAAAGCTGCTCGTCTTCTGGTTTCATAAGAGATGGTGAACAGTGGTAAAATATCCAGTTGACCGAAATTTCTAGAGTACACTTCAGGGAGCGAATGATGGGGTGGAATGTTGGGGCAGAGTGAGAGATACAGATTCTGGTGAGACTGAGAGTCATGCACAAAAATTACTGGGCTGTGGTGAAGGGAGAACAAAACTAAATCAGGTTCCTGCTGGTGGACAGGAAGCCAAGATGAAGAAGAATGGTGCGTAGCTAGGCAGTGTAATTAGGCCCCTAAGTGCTGTGTCTCCTGATAGTAATTATGAACAGAAACCAAATAATAGTTACTAATAACATGGAGGTGACCAATCCTTGAGAGCTGAGGCAGAGAGAAGGAAAGATGGCATTATGCCTTGTCTCTGGTGCCTTGAGTTTCCCAGGCTGGTTTGTGACCAATCTTGGGTGAAATCATAACTAAGTCATTTCTGCTAAGGTGATCAGCTTTCGTGGGGTCCTTTCTCTGCACTCTGTCCAATGGTAAAGCCCACTGGTTTATGCCTCCTGGAAAACAGTTATTCCAAAGCAGTATAAGTGAAGCATTGATGAAACAGCCATGAAGAACATGTTTCCACATGGCCTCGCACCACCTTTTCAAAGTGCTGTAAAACTTTTTTCATCCAAAAATCAGTAACAGAAAAGGATTGGGATCAAATCCCGTACAGAGGTAGTGTAAGAAAAAAGAGAATAAGGAGCAGAATAGCATGTCTTCAGACAATAAAATCAAGTTGGAAAAGACAGGTCCACAAAACAGATCAAAACTGTAACCTATTATTTCAAAGTGGGCTAAAAGATGTTAGGAAAAACAATGCGAAAGATGAAAGAACATGGATCGAGGAGGGAATGGGAAGTTATTGTTTAGTGGCTATAGAGTCTCTGTTTGGGATGGTGGAAAAGTTCTGGAAATGGTAAATGCTGATAAATGCCACCTATGGGTGTTTGGTTTTAGTTGATCTTCTTCCATGAAAGGGTTTGGAGAGATTCAGAAGCTATGCTGCTGCCTCCATCTTTCTGATGTCCTGCTCAATCTTTTGACATAATTATTTTGAATTTGCACAGTGGTGATGGTTGCACAGCATTGTGAATGTATTTAATGTCACTGAATTGTATACTTGAAAATGGTTGAAATAATAAATTTTGTTTTATGTATATTTTACCATAATAAAAAAAAGATGAAAGAACAGCATAAACCAGAATTAGGTAAGATGATAGAACTCAAGACAGAATTCAAAATAAAAGAAAAAAGTTTCAGAAATGAGGACTAAATTTAAAATAATACAAGAGTGGGGACTTCCCTGGTTGTCCAGTGGTTAAGAATCCACCTTGCAGTGCAGGGGATGCAGGTTCGGTCCCTGGTTGGGGAACTGAGATCCCACATGCTGCAGGGCAACTAAGCCCGCACGCCGCAACTACTGAGCCCACGTGCTCTGGAGCCCACGCGCCACAACTGGAGAGCCCACGAGCCGCAAGGAAGAGCCCACGCACTGCAACAAAGAGCCCACGTGCTGCAACTAATACCCGACACCTCCAAAAATAAATAAGTTAATTAATTAAATAAATTAAATAAAATAATACGAGTGAATGAACATAATGGATAATGCCTTAAGAGAAACAAACAAGAAGAGGAAAAAATTTTTTTAAATCAAAAAGAAGATAAAAAGAATTTTAGAGAAATGGCAAACATAACAGATAGGCAAGAAAGAGTCAGGACAGCTCTGAAAAGAGAAATATAAATACGTATAAGGGGCTTTCCTGGTGGTGCAGTGGTTAAAAATCCTCCTGCCAATGCAGGGGATATGGGTTCGATCCCTGGCCCAGGAAGATCCCACATGCCATGGAGAAGCTAAGCCCGTGAGACACAACTACTGAGCCTGTGTGCCACAACTACTGAAGCCCACGCGCCTAGAGCCCGTGCTCGGCAACACGAGGAGCCACCGCAATGAGAAGCCCGCTTGCCGCAACTAGAGAAAGCCTGCGCACAGCAACAAAGACCCAAAGCAGCCAAAAATAAATAAATAAATACATTAAAATATATATATACGTATAAGAATCTGTTATACCATAAAAGTGACATTTCAAATCAGTGGGACAGATTAGTCAATAAGTTGTGATACATAAATGTTGGTGTATAAATATTTCTCTGGAAGGATCCACAGCACGGCCAAAGCAGATGTCTCTGAGGAGGGAAATGTGTGGCTGGGGAACGTGGGGAAAAGGGTCACTTTTCATTGAATACCCTTGTGTACCTTTTCTAGTGTTCTGTCATGTGAATCTATTACCTCTGAAGTTTGCCTGAGTTCAAACCCCAGTTCCCCCAATTGCTAGCTCTTAATCTAGGGCAAACTCTTCACACTCTCCAAGCCTCTTAATCTGTGAAGTAAGGTCAGTAACTCAGCCTGGTGCTGCCTGGCACAGAATAAACTCTCAAAAAATGGACATTATTAGTGAAAAAAACCCAAATGCCCATCAGTGGATGAATGGATTTTTTTAAATGTGGTGGATATGTGAAATATTATACAGCCATAAAAAGGAATGAAGTACTAACACATGCTACAACATGGACGAACTTGAAAACATTATGCTAAGTGAAAGAAGCCAGAGACAGCGGTCACATTTGTATTATTTCATGAAATGTCCAGAAAAGGCAAAACCATAGCAACAGAAAGCAAATTAATGGTTGCCAGGGCTGAAGGAAGAGGGGATGAAGAGTGCCTGCTGATGCTTAAGGGGGCTTCTTTTTGGGGTGATGAAAACGTGATGGGTTAGATGCCGGTGATGGTTGCATAGGCTTGTGGATGTACTAAATGACACTGAATTTGCAGTTTCAGAAGGTGAATTTTATGGCATGTGAATGACATCTCAAAAAAATAATTTTGAAAATGAAAATTGCCCATTTTCCCATAGTCACTATCCACTGTCTCCATCTCTCCCTTCTCCCCACTGCATTCCTTTTCACGCCCAGCCCTGCCGCTCTCTCCCATCGTCACTCCCTCGAGCTGCCCCACGAGGCCTCCCAGGGAGCCTCTGAACCCCTGGGCGCCTGCGTCCTGTGGCTGTTGGAGCTGCTGCCCAGTGCGCGTGCCCCCACCACTCTCACCCGTGAGAGTGGACGCTTCCGTCGGATTTTTTCTCATGCGTTTCAGTAGATGGTGATGTTTACAAAAGGCGGCACGTGCCCTGCTCAATGGAGGAAGCCCCTCAAGTTAATATTTAGGCGCGTGCAGAAGTTTGATCTCGTCCACCAGTAACCTCAGGATGCTGTGCTCTGAAAGCCAGGTTGGCCGCCTACGGGCATCTGCAAATACAGAGGACTTCAGAGGCATTTGGGCCTCAAATTGAGTCCTTGTACCTCCACATGGGATGTGACCTCAGCCCTTTGCTGCACCTCTGTAAGTGAAGTGGCACAGGAATACCGGCCTTGCCTGTCTTTGCCAAGGTTAACTGAAGAGCGCATTCGCTCCCCTCGTGCTTAGGTGTTGAGTACATCGTGATTTACATACCAGGCCCTATTCGTGGGCCTCCTGATGCAGCAGTTCCCTTGGCTCTGCCCCTGTCGTCAGCTGCCCCTAGGATAACTCTGAGCCCTAGCCACTTCTCTGGTAGATTTCCCTATTCCCCCACTACAGTCACACCTGAATAAGGCAACTCAGACCTTTCAGAGATGTGTCCTGAACCTCTTGTTTTCTGAAATACCTATCTGGTGGTTGTGAGACTTAAGGCCAGCGTCCCCGAGAGACTTTTTCTATTTCTCCTAGTAAACCTAGACTCATCTTCTGTCACCTTCAACTCTACTCCAATTGTGTTCTTTCAACCCAGACCTCTGACCCTGCTTTTTACTTCTGCCATTTCATCCTCGCTCCTGCTTCCTTTCCTAAATCCATACGTCTCTTTTGGCCTTCCTAGCCCTGGGCCAAGTTCCTTCCTCTTTGCTCAGTTTTTACCCCTTTCCTTCATTCTCCCATCCAACTTTCAGTCCTTCCTTTCTCACGCCCCAGTTAGCAGCATCTCAAAATTCTTAAGGTTTATTACTCATCTATTAATTGTATTCCATTTACTTATTCAGTTCTATACCTATCTTACCTATGTATGGAAGAACAGCTGGTAGCCAAGGTGGCACCAAGAATCCTAGCAGCTCTCACTTGACGTATCCGTAGTAGACAGCAATTTCCATTTCTTTTTCCCTCTCAGTGAAAAATTGCAGCTTCCCCGAAGAGGTGTATCTGGCAGCATTCTCACGTTGTTGAGCCCGCCTCTTCATGGCCTCTCGCTCTGGCCTCTGCTCTTGTTCGATGGGCTTTGACATGACTGGCTCAGGCACGTTGGGTTCCCTCCATGGAACTCGTTGCTTGCTGAAGTCTTGGCATAGAAGTTGGGTTTGGAGCTTGGATGGGGACTGGCGCTTAGTCACAGCAGGGGGAACAGGCTTCCCGCTGGAGAGAAGCGCCAGATGAAGTTTTGTAGGGTGCAGGCCTAAGAGCAGCAGACTGAGGGGACACGAGGCTGGGTATGGTTGGTCCAAGCCGGTTGGGTTGGGTTGGTCACAGTTGGCTGAGCTGGTTTGGCGGGACCTGGCAGAGAGGCAGGAACTGGCTGGGATGAATTGACTGCAGCAGGTTGAGCTGAGTCAGTAGAACCAGGCTGGGCACGGTAAGCCCCAGCAGGCCGATGTGAGGCCAGAGACTGTGGCCTCCGAGGAGCGGGTCGAGCTTGAGGCTTGTCCCAGGCAGAAAAAGGCAGAGGTATCAACTTGACCTTCCCAGGAGGAGGCCGCTCATACTGGGATGAGGATAGACACTCTGTTTCAGCACTGCTGACTGGTTTCTGGGCTTCGACTTGAGTTTTCTCAGCACTCTTACCCTCATGTGGGGTATGCCGCCATGGCTGGATGGCTGGGGGTCTTTGGGGTTGCTTGAATTTCCCAAGAGCCGACAGGAAGAGAGCCCAGTTTTCTTATCATCCTTCTTCCCCAGCGCATGAAGAACCTTCACAGACTCCAGCATGCGCATGCCTAGGGAGGTTCGAGGCTTTTTAAAGCTCAGTTTGGTGTTTTTTTCGCTTCGTCTCGGGAATTGTTGGCTTCTCTTCTGCCTTGACTTTGTTCCCTGACTGCTTGTTCTCTTCAGCCTTGTTTCTTCCTCTGGTCCTTTTGGTCTTTTCCTGCCCGTGGCTCTTAGTTTTGCTGATCTTTCTGGATGCAGCTTTCTGAGGTTTGCCTTGAGAGTGCTTGGCCGTGTTCACAGGAGCCCTGTCACTGACTGCAGCGTGGCATGTAACCACTTCTCCCCCTAACAGGCACTCTGGATTCTTTGGCTGGATTTTGGCCTTGGGAGCGCCACTGATAGGCTCAGAGGCTTTCTGTTTGTTCTTCCTGGGTTGATCAGAGGGAACCTTTATGACACTTGGCTTTTCCTGCACCTGATTCACCTTAAAGGCTCTGGCATCTTTGGCTTTGATCCCGTTGGGACCTTGGGATTGATCAAGATCTTTCAAAGAACTAAAGAGCTGGGGAAGGTGAATATCCTCCGCCAGTGTAGTAATGTCTGCAAGACCACTGCTGGATTCGATCCCATTTTCGAGTGTCCCTAGGTCCTCACGACTCAGGCTGTTCTTTCCCAGATCAGCATTTTCAGAACCAGGCTGCTCCTCTTGGCTGAGGGGATCGGTGCAGGCCAGCGGCTGGTGAATATCAGGGATTCCTAAAGGGAGTAGTGGAGGATCTTGGTTTTCTTTTGGGATGTGTTAGGCATCCAGAATCTTTGAAAGCTTGGTTTTAATATCATCCACGTGCTTACTCTCTATTTGTCCCTGGCTTGGAGCTGGAGGCAGGGCCAGGAGACGCCTGGCACTCTGGACTGGAGCTGTCACTGAAATGTCCCCAAGTTCAGATGCTGGGTTACTCTCAAATATGTGACTGTTTCTGCTACTGCAGGACTTGGGGAGTTCTTGAGTTTGTGTCACACAAAATGTCTGGCTTGGAGGTTGCAATCCCAGGGAATTTTTCATCACCAGGGATGTCTCCGTCACTACAAAGGAATCAAGGTAAAAGTCCAGTCCCTGGTAAGTGAGATGCTCCCGCTAAACTCCAACACAGCAATCATGTACCGTTCAAGGTACATGATTGCTGTGTTGGTGTTTAGGGGCAGGATGGGCGAGGCATTTCTAGTAACTCTTCTTAAGGATCATGGACAATGCCCTGTGCTACGAGATAAGCGGTGACTGTTGTAGTTCTTACTGGTGATCATTTCATGTCACTGATTCTTGGCTTTCTTTGTATTTCATAGGATTGTTATAAGTCCAATACAAAATGAGTCTTATTTTTAAAAAACTAAAGTGTTTTACAAAGCCTAGCATTCTCATGTAGAGTCTTTCCAATTCTCCCCACTTTCCTGAGAGGCTAAGAACACTTCACACCATGAACTAGGAGAGGGGGTAGAGCCCTTTCTGATGAAATACATCAACAAAGACAGAGTCTTAGCCTGCTTGCTCTCTGGACAGGATCTCGGACCACAAGGTCTTCAATCCTGGTATAAATGAAGGAAGTGAGGACAGTTCAACTGGCACTCTCATAACAAGAGTTCTGAAACACCTTCCAAAGAGACTGTAGCAGTAGATCAGGGAAGGGAATGCTACAGTGTGGTAGTACAGGGGGAATGATCGGCTACAGCAGTGAAAAATGTGGTACCTATTGGTGTGCTCTCGGGGTTCTTGTACATGTAGCATAGATGACCTTTACAGTGTCCCTCCCACCTTCCCACCTGCATTAGGTGTTCTGTTTTTTTTTTTTAATTTGTTTATTTATTTTTTGAACTTATTTATTTTATGTATTAATTTTTTTGGCTGCACTGGGTCTTCATTGCTGTGCACGGGCTTTCTCTAGTTGCGGCTAGCGGGGGCTACTCTTGGTTGCGGTGTGCGGGTTTCTCATCGCAGTGGCTTCTCTTGTTGCGGAGTATGGGCTCTAGGCGCATGGGCTTCAGTAGTTGTGGCTCCCGGGCTCTAGAATGCAGGCTCAGTAGCTGTGGCACATGCGCTTAGTCGCTCCACTGCATCTGGGATCTTCCCTGACCAGGCCTCGAACCCGTGTCCCCTGCCTTGGCAGGCGGATTCTTAACCACGGCGCCACCAGGGAAGCCCTAGGTGTTCTCATATAGAGTCTAAAAACAGAGAGCACTGAGCGAAGGTAGTGCTTATTAAAGGCTCAGGATCTAAATTCTACCTGTCTGTACACCACTTCCCAGCTGTAGATTTGACCCCATTTTTGAATGCTGACCTCATTCTTCAACTTTCTTGCTGTTTGTGGGGCTTGCACTTTGGCATTTTCTTAAAAGCTAAACATAAACTTACCATATGACCCAGCAATTCCAGTCCTGCGTATATATGCAAAAGAAATGAAAACCTATGTCCACAGAAAAACTTTTACAAAAATGTTCATAGCAGCATGATTCACGTTATCCGGAAAAAAAAAAAAAAAATGAAACAATCCAAATGTCCAACAACTGGCAACTGGATAAACAAAATGTGGTAGAGCCATACAATGGAATACTAACCAGCAATAAAAAGGAGTACTGGTACACACTATAACAAGGATGAATCTTGAAAACATCATGCTAAGAAGCTAGATGCAAAGACTAGATATTATATAATTCTATTTACATGAAATGTGCAGAAAAGGAAAAAGGCAGATTGGAGGTTGTCTGGGGCTGGGAATGTGGATTGATTGCAAACAGGTATAAGGGACTTTTCTGGGTAACAGAAGTGTTCTAAAACTGGATTGTGGTGATGATTGCACAGCTCTGTAAATTTACTAAAAATAATTGAATTGTATACTTAAAATGGATGTATTTTATGGTATGTAAATTAAACTTCTATAAAGTGTTTTAAAAATCTCTGTAAAGATATGCCAGAACAAGTCACACTGAGTAGCTCTGGAAAGGAAAGATGGGTGCCTGGGAAACGGGAGAGGGAAGACACTGTATCAAATACTCCTTTCTATATTTTTAATTTTGTACCATGTATTGTCAGTTTAAGAAATGAGAATAAACAAAACAAAAACTTACAAGGAAGAGTGTGGCAATAAAGGTTTAATGGCTTTGGTGAGTTCAATAGGAGTAAAACATATGTTAGGCCATAGAAATGTTCTAGCTTACAGAAAGGAAGATGATAAATCCTCTGTCACCATCTGAAGCACAACATGCTTAGTTCAAAGGGACATGCTTAAAAACAGGATGTCAACAAATAGACCCAGAAGCTGTCAACTTAGGAAAGGGGAGTAGAAAGGATGACCTGTGAGAAACGGTTCAAAGAGTGAAGACCTGAGGGAAAATACTTCAGGGAAGGAAGTGGGGACCTGAGAGGTAGAAGATTAGGTCTCTTTTGTGCCTTCAGAGAGCAGAACTGGAAGCAGAGCCAGGAAATCTAGTACAGGCAGATTTTGGATCTTTTTAAGTTTTAAAACCTTTGCCAGCTGGAGCCTTAGACAAATGGAACAAGTTGCCAATGAGCGGCAAGTGAGTGGTGGAGCTGTTGAAGCAGAGGCTGGAGCACCCTGTGGAGCAGAGGCAGCGGAAGTGTTGACGGTCCCTTCCGAGAACGAGTCTGAGAACCTCTGGCACTTCCAGAGGACATGGTATGCACCGCTGGGTGTAAAGCACACACGTTTACATCTGATTAAATGAGGGAGGAGCCTTGGTGTGTGTGTTTCTGCTTCTAGTTTCAATCTTTCTGATTAAGTTCATTCCTGCCTATAAAACGGTAAACATTTAAAAATAGAAAATAGTCTAAAAATAAATTCTTTCTCAACAAAATGTATCTAGTTAGCCCTCTAGGATGGTGAAAATCAAAAGGACAGACGCCAACAAGTGTTTTCAAGGATGTGGAGAAATGGGAACCTTCATACATTGCTGCTAGGAATGCAAAATGGTAACAATACTTTGCATAACAGTCTGGTAGTTCCCCAAATGGTTAAATATAGAGTTAACTGTATTATCCAGAGTATATCCATTCATCGGCATATGCCCAAAAGAAATGTAAAATACGTCCACACAAAAACTTGTACATGGATGTTCACAGCAGCTTTGTTAATAGTAGCCAAGCAGTGGAAGAAATGCAAATGTCCAGTAACTGATGAATAGATAAGTGAAATATGTGCATTCATACAGTGGAATATGATTTGGCCATAAAAAGGAATGAATACATGCTACAGTGTAGATGAACTCTGAAAATATTAAGTGAAAGAAGCCAGTCACAAAAGATCACATGTTGTATGATTCCATTTACATGAAATGTCCAGAATAATGAAATCTATAGAGACAGAAAGCAGATTAGTAACCACAGCCGGGGCAGGGGCTGGGGCAGGGGTGGGAGATTGGGAGAAATGAGTGACTGCTAATGTACATAGGGTGTTTATGGTAGGTGTTGAAAATGTCTTAAAATTAAACTGGGGTGACGGTTGCACAGCTCGGTGAATACACTGAAACACACTTAACTGTACGCTTTAAATAGGTGACTTTTATGGTATGTTAAGGATCTCAAGAAAGCTATAACAATGTGTTTATTCATGTACGCAAACTAAAATACATGTCGATTATGAAGCCTTATTTGGAGAAAAAAGCTTCTCGGGCTCTCTGTTCTTACATCTTCTGTTACTGAATCAGGGGTACAAGAACAATGGAAGGTGACCAACAGCGTCATTTCCATTTAACAGTGGACAGTCCCAACAAAAATGTGGGCGCTGGGTATTGTACGTTTGGTGCAGTGCTACACACACTACGGCTAGCACTAAGTGCAAACCGTCAGAACCGTGCCGTCACGCTAATTTGACTTCCACAGATTCAATCAATAACCACAATTCACAGGTCTGCACTGTGTGTGACAATTTGTGCTGAGGACCCACCATGGGATAGAACATAGAACTGTTGCTGAATTCATTTACAGATGCCGTCGGTAAACCACAACAATCCACTTTCCTTAGTCCGTGGGAGAGTCTCAGGCATTTCCTCTAATGATCTCATCATCCCTTAGCGCCTGGATGTGAATCAACCCACTCTGTTCTCTGCAACTGGGCTTACGCATAAAGATTGAAGTGACTACAAGTCAACTCACATTATCAGCTACCATGATTTAAGCTTTCTGTTGCAGAGAGTCTTGAAAGGAGATACACACTGGCTGGCTTCTTCTGTTATAATTTCTATTATTGTGAGAGTAAACTCACCTGTTAATGCCTTATTACAACTGGGGAAAAAGTAACTGCCACCATCTCAGAGATGTTTCAGGCTTTTTGTAGTACTTTTTAGTTTAATTAAAATCTAGGTGAAATTCATTCCCGTGTTCATTGATCAGACAAACCATCATAGAGACCCAGGGGGGGAAAAAGAAAAGCTTTTCAATTAAATAATGACTTTTTAGGTGGAAACTGAACTTAGGAAAACATCTCTAATATAGGAAAAAGGCTGTATTTTCTTACATCACCTTATACAGCTATTCTTCATGTATGAAGATTGTTATTGCTGACCTTCTGCCGGCAAGGTGCCTGCTGAAAGATGCTTTTCTTTCAGAAAAATGGGTTTATGCTCATTTATTTATAACCACTAAAGTTTAGGACCAGAGATACACATTGATAAGACAGAGTCAAAATTAGAAATACAGTCGATGGCACCAAAAGACAGTCTTTTCTTGTGAAAAGTTTTTAGATATGCACCGTTCAAACTGGCAACTGGCGTTTCAGTACGAAAACGTACTAGCTCGTCTGCCCCCAAAATAACATTTTGACGTAGATTTAATTCTGAAAGGCAAGATTAGAACTTCTAAAAGCAGGAACTAAGGTGATAACTGTCTAGTAGTCACCATCAGAAAATCAGAACTGGTCAATTACTTCTGCAAGTATGGTAGATGATAACTCTAATATATCCTCCCCCTCAAATCAAAAATGCATTGCGCCTGCAGAATGGTCCTCAGAAAATTTCTTTTCATACATGAATGAGTAAAGATTGCAGAGACATAACGAATCTGAATAATGCCAAAATTCCAGGCCATGAGACTGTAGAGTTAAAATGTAATGGAAGTACTTGTCATTAGAACCGAGGTCAAGAAACTAACAGGATGGTAAGGTTCCCAGATAGTGGCTGGGTTTGGGGTAGAAAAGAAAGAAAATCAAGAGCTAAAGCCCTCAATATACAGGAAAAACTGGAAGGTTAGCAAATGATCATTAAAATCTTGTAGAGGGTGGTAGAGCTAGATGACTTAAGTCCCAAAGGATTTTCTATCAGGTTTGAAAAATTATGGTCTGGAAGTGACCCTCTCACTCTCTGCTTCTCTGCATTCTCTGAAATCTTTCCTCTTAGCTTTAGTATTTGTGAGGATTATGATCACCTTTTTTACATGGATGGCTCTAAAATCTTTATTCCACTCATGACATACTCATGAGGTCATACGTAGCTATGTTTTTAGATAGTTTCACTTGGATGTTTTGATCTAACTTCAACTTTAATCAATAAAACTCCTTCATATTTCAGTCAGAATTAGTTTCCTCTTCCAATCTCTCCATTTTGATAAGGTGTTTGCATAGTATTTTAGTTGCTTTGGGTAGAAATTTCAAAAGAACCACGGCTATTAATTACCAAGTCCAAGTGATGAGAGTCCAGCTTAGTTTCTTCTCATAAATTAATTGATGAATATCACTTTCTTATTTAAAAATCTCTGCTGACAATTAGCTAAACATTTGGCAATAAAATTATATCTAGACACACAAAATAAATTCCATGTGGATTAAGTGTTTAAATGCATTGCCCTCCACCCTAAATAAGTATTAAAAAAAAAAAAAAAAAAGGAGAATACTTTTTTATAATCTTGTGGTTGGGGACATCTTTCTTAGCATGGAAAAAAGAAATAAAGAAGTTGAGTACACAACAATGCTATTACACTATTAATACAATATCAATAATGCTCAAGAATTAATAAGAAAAATTCTTCAGAGAAAAATGGGCAAAGGATATAAGCAGCTAATTCTCAAAACAAGAAATGTAAAGAGCAATCTCTGAAACCTAATATTTAAAAAATGCAATTTAAAGCAATGAGTTTTTTCACACATTAGATTAGCAAATATTAAAAAGACTGATACTACCCATAGTTGGCAAAGGAATGAAGAAACACATCCTCTCATACTTTTGGTGGGCACATATATTTGTACAAAATTCCCGGAGGGCACATAGTTAGAGGTGGGGAGGTCTACAGATTACTGACAGTCTTTTAAATTTCTATTATTAATGATCTACTTAGGATTTAAAACTTCTTGGTCAACTCTGTTAATTTATATTTTCTTAGAAAATCACCCATCTAATTTCGGTTTTAAAATATATCAGCCTAGGGCTTCCCTGGTGGCGCAGTGGTTGAGAATCTGCCTGCCAATGCAGGGGACACGGGTTCGAGCCCTGGTCTGGGAGGATCCCACATGCCGCGGAGCAACTAGGCCCGTGAGCCACAACTACTGAGCCTGCGCGTCTGGAGCCTGTGCCCCGCAACAAGAGAGGCCACGACAGTGAAAACCCCGCGCACCGCGATGAAGAGTGGCCCCCGCTTGCCACAACTAGAGAAAGCCCTCGCGTAGAAACGAAGACCCAACACAGCCAAAAAAATAAAATAAATAAATAAATAAAATCCAGCCATTCATATTAAAAAAAAAAAAAAAAAGGAAAAAAAAATATATATATCAGCTTAAAGTTGCATACAGTAATCTTTTTAAAAAAAACACTTCTTTGACTGTGGTTATACCCTTCCATACTATTAGTGTTGATCCTTTTCTCATGGTCAGAATAACCAGAGATTTGGTCTATTTTTTTTTTGAAAGAACCAGATCTTGGTTATATCGATCAATTCTGGGGACTGATTTATAGAATGCTTATTTCAATTGTTTCCTAGTTGAGTTTGTTGAACTAAAATATCATTGAAGGCTATACATTTTCCTCTCAATATAGATTTAGTCACATCCCGTAAGTTTTGGATATGTGCTTTTACTGTCATTAATGAAAAAAATTCTATAATCTCAATTTTTAGTTCTCCTGTAGCCCAAAAGCTTAGACTGTTTTAAAATGTTTATTTAAGGAAAAAGTTATAGTTGTTAAATTCCAACCTTATTGTACTGTGGTTAGAGAATATAAGCTTAGTTAGAAATGTTCTACTTTGCGGATTTATCAACATTTTGCCTAAATGTACAGTTAATTTTTGTAAATATTCCGTGGGCATTTGGAACAACTGTGGCTGCTGTGTTTTGGGAATAAAGTTTTCTATAGATACTTTAAATCAAACTTCTTAATATTGCTATTAAAATCTTCCATATCTTTTATCTGTTATATGTCAAAATCTGATAAAAACAATGAAAATATCCCATTCTTGTACTTTTGTCACGTTGTATATTGTAATTATGTCTGGATGAACATATGAATGCACTCTGGTTGAAAGCACAGCAGTAATTTTGGAAGTCTCTGAAAGACTCTTTCTTCCCTTGGAAATTACAGAGTGGAGATAGGGTAGATTCTCAAGACAAGTAACATTTAATTAGAAATGACCCCAAAACGCTACCTTTCCATGGTATAGAAACTTGTATTTCTAATCCGGAAAAACTATAAATTATTGGCAGAAAGGTGGAAGTATAGGAATTTTCATGCATTGCAGGTAGGAATATAGACTGGAAATTAATTTGGTACTAATGTAGAAAATTAAGTATACATATAGCTTATGATCCAAGATTTCCACTTCTGGGTCTGTGCAACAAAGGTAGTCTCACAAGGTCCATAAGGCAATATGGACAAGGATGTGCACTGCTGGTGTTTTGCCTTGTTGGGAATTGACGGCGACCTGGGTGTCCATTACAGGGCAAGTGCATAGGTAGATTGGTAGATGCACTCCATGGAGTACTATGCAGTGATCAGAAACCTGAATTAGACGTGTGTATAGCAATGTGATGAATCTTAAAAATACAAGCTTAGTGAAAATAACAAAAGTAATGACATACCTTTTATATACATTGAAAATACATGACAACACAGAATACATATTTTGTAAGAACTCTTGTAAGCCAAAAGATATTTACATAACAAGGCCAGTTCCGACGGGAGGACAGGAATGAGGATGGGATATGGGAATGAAATTTTAAAAAGAGAGGCCATGAACCTAGGAGTATACTTAACTCAACTCTTGGCAGCTGAAGTTAAAAAAATTTTTTTAACTTTATCTTGGCATAGAAACTGCGTACTAATTCTATGCTTTCGCTCTGCTTCTAGAAGGATTTGTTATGACTAGATTGGAGGTTCAAACAGGTACTTTAGGCAGAAACTAGAACACAATGAAAAGCTTGAGAATTCTCTCTTCCAGCTCATAACTAACGTTTTATGTTTGATCAGTCTGGCTGAGGTCACTTTTTAATTAATGTCACAAAGAAATTTTTATGGTTTCATAGTAGAAAAGATGTGCTTCTTGTTTAAAAAAAAACATGAAAAATTTTTTTTAAAAAAAGTATAATCCCATAATCTTAAAATAATCTGCTAATATTTAATTTTGATCCAGTCGTATAAATACATGTAAATATTATATCTTGCTTTTTACCTCTTAGCATATAATGAAATGTATCCTTGGGTTCCAAGATACTGCTTTGGACTGTTGTTTCTCTCCATATATGTGTGATTGTGAAGAGTGATACGAAATTAGCCTGTTTTATAAAAATGTAAGAAACACTGGTAAACATTTAATTAAATATTACTAAAGCTCTCATTTTATTCTCTCATGGAGGTCTCTTTGTTTGGTAGTTAGTTTGTGTTGTTCATTTGCCCCACTGCTGAAAACGTGGGCAACTGGAAATAATGAGAGGTCAAAAATACAGAGAAATTATTCATCTTCAGCTTTTTCTCTGTAAACAAAAACTGTTAAATATGGCTTCTTTTGTACTGACAGTAGTAAACTATCCCTTTTCTTTGATCCCAGTATACACCCAGACATTGAGAGAAAAAGATGGGAAAGGGAGGGGGAAAGAAAGAAAAAACAAGAAGGAGAGAGAGAAAGAGCACAGAGACAAACACAGCAAGAACATGAGAGAAGGAGAGGAGAAAAGGAGTAAGCAGAAGAACAAGAGAGCTACACAGCAGAGACAGTGAGACAAGAGACAGCATGGGGTGGGGTGGAGGAGAGCACAAGTGCACAGAATGCGGGTGCACAGAGGCAGAGAGAAAGAACACAGAAGCAGACAGGGTGCAAAGACACTGTAATAAGAGAAAAGCATGAACTATAGAGCCTGGGGACAGCCTGCATAGACACAGCAGAGAGAGGCACAGAAAGAATGAGTCAAAGAAAGAGTAGGTGTAATCAAAGGAAGAAGGGAAGAACAAGCAGGCAGTTGCACTTATTCCCTTATATTCACTCTTAACCCCTCAAATGTACATGTCCTGGGTACACATGTTCAGGGGGAAAAAAGCATTAGCATATCTAAGGAAACCTGGGTTAAAGATAAGATAGGCAGTTCCAAAAAGAAGAAATACGGTCGATCAACACACAAAAGAAACTAAAAACTCCATGTGATTAAAGAAACGTGGATCAGGATAGATACCATATTTCTGGCCAATGTGGCAAGTATTAACAAGGATGCTGTTGGCAGGTATTGACCAAAATATTATTGCACATTACTGGTGAACAAATAATTGAATCAACATTTCAGAAGGACAATTTAGTAGTGTGGCTTAAACATTTTTAATGTGCCTACTTGGTAACCCAGAAATTCCATGTTTAGAAATGTTTCTCAAGGAAATTGAAAAATTCAGAAAGATGTAACAAGACTACCCATCGAAGTGCAGATTATGATAAAGAAAAATTCCAAAAAAACTTAAATATCTGTCATTAGGAACTAACTAAATATTATATTTATACAATGGAACCCATAAAGCTATTAACAATGACTACATAAATCTTTATTTACTGCATAGAAAGATGTCTATGATATACTAAGTGCAGAGCTTCAAAACAATACATATATTGTATTCATACATATACATAGTATGTATTCATACATATGTATTCATACATATACATAGTATGATTTCATTTTTTTGGACTGTTGTTTCTCTCCATATATGAACATGATTTTGAAGACTGGTATGAAATCGGCCTGTTTTATAAAAGTGTAAGAAACACTGGTAAACATTTAATTAAACATTAATAAAGCTCTCATTTTATGCTCTCATGGAGTTCTTCATTTGATATTTAGCTTCATTAGATTGCAGACCTAATAAAATAGATCCAAGATAGGCAGTAGGTATGTGAATCATAAAATATAAACCTGGAAGCTTATCTGTAATGTTAATCACGACTATTTCAGGATGGTGAGAATTATGGGTGATTTCCAAGGTCTTTATATTTTATATATTATCTAAACTCTTTATATTTAGTTACCTTTTTACTTTTATACTCAAAAGTAATAAAATATCTTTTTTGACCAAAGTATTTAGTAATAAAGAGAAGAGAGAGATGTAAAGTGGTAGAAGCATCAACCACAGGCAAGCCCTCCACTCCCCAGTCTATGATAAGGAGAGACATAAGCATGGTTCTAGCTGAGAGGAAGGAGCCTACAGAAAAGGAAGAAATGGAATATAAAAGAGAGAGCGAAAACAAAACTGAGAAAACAGATAATGGATTTTAGAAAATATGACAGCACAGAGACCTTAATGAACCTTTTCTTTCATAACTGAAAGACACAAACAAAAAACATCAAAAAGTAAAAAAATAGGGCTTCTCTGGTGGCACAGCGGTTGAGAATCCGCCTGCCAAGGCAGGGGACATGGGTTCGAGCCCTGGTCAGGGAAGATCCCACATGCCGTGGAGCAACTAAGCCCGTGTGCCACAGCTACTGAGCCCATGTGCCACAACTACTGAAGCCCACATGCCTAGAGTCCGTGCTCCACAACAAGAGAAGCCACCACAATGAGAAGCCTGCGCACCACAACGAAGAGTAACCCCCACTCGCCACAACCAGAGAAAGCCCGTGCACAAAGCCCCAAACGCAGCCAAAATAACTAACTACATAAATAAACAAATTTATTAAAAAAGTAAAAAAATATTCAGAATCTAGGGAACAGACTCAACTCACACCACAAAATCCCAGAAATAATGTCTAAAGAAACAACTGGGAATAAATATAAGGAGCCACCACAAAGCTCTTCCTACACAAAGGACCATACAGCAGAAGGGTAAAAGGTGAGTCAACAATTCAAAATATCCCACTGGTATCTCAGAAAGGGGACTGAGGTAATAAGTGGCCCAGGAGAAAGATAAATGTCCCAATTGGAGACACGTTCCCTGTGAAAAAATAGCTCCTTATGTCCTTGCCAGAATGGTTCACTGTATGCCTACTCTGGCCAGGAAGAAGTCAGAAAAAGGGATGGGAAATAACCTTTTAAGTCTAAATGTCTTAGTTTTATTACTAAGATTTGCTAGAAAAAAATAAGGCCTCAGCCATATCACTGCCCACACGACAATGCTATGAAAGCAGCTGCCAGGTGACTTTACAGTAGTGTAATAGCAAAACCCCAAGGGCATGTCCTATAGAACAAGATACTTTCCTCACCTCCACACTTGATAAGGTGGCCATCAATTTATGAGTTTCAAAACAATGGCAGAGAAAAATGTCACCTACTGTAGCTGTCCAGAGTCCTAGAATCAATTACTATCTTTCTGCCTTTCCCAAACTCTGAGGGGCAAAAGAAATACAAGCCATACACAATGAGCCTTCAAGTTCATGTCCTAGGAAGGGGACTCAAGCAGTATCTTGTAAATAGGTAATAAGGTCATCAAATGTGATCAAATAAATGGTTGTGATCAAATAAATGGCTTCCACAGAACTGTTTTGAGACAAAGGTCATCTGAAAACAAAAGAGAAGGATTTATGAAAATATTCTATAGCATTAAAGTGGAAGAAAGGGGGCTTCTCTGGTGGCGCAGTGGTTAAGAATCCGCCTACCAATGCAGGGGACACGGGTTCGAGCCCTGGTCTGGGAAGGTCCCATATGCCGCGGAGCAAGAAAGCCAGGGTGCCAGAATTACTGAGCCTGTGCTCTAGAGCCTGCGAGCCACAACTACTGAGCTCACGCGCCACAACTACTGAAGCCTGTGTGCCTAGAGCCCGTGCGCCACAACAAGAGGAGCCACGGCAATGAGAAGCTCCCGCACCACAATGAAGAGTAGCCCTCGCTCACCACAACTAGAGAAAGCCTGGGCGCAGCAATGAAGGCCCAATGCAGCCAAAAATAAATAAATAAAATAAATAAATGTATAAAGAAACAAGTGGAAGAAAGGAAGGAAAAAAAGAAGGGAAAGAGAAAGAATTTATTTTGCCAGAAGGTTTACCCATTTTAGTCAATAAAGAATTTGTACTCTCACTCTAGAGAAAATTTAAAAAGAACATGGACTTAATGAAATGGATCCAAGATAAGCTAGGACAATACAGGGAGACTAAAAGGTAGTTGACAAATTAACACACTTCATCCAAAAATTAATGAATGTCTGCCATGTGTTGGAAAACCAAGGACAGGTACCAAAGGAAAAAAACTGACAGAAATGAAGGGAGACATAGACAATTCAATAGTAATAGCTGGAGACTGCAATAGTACACTTTCAAAATGGATAGAAAAACTCGACAGACCAATAAGGAAATAGAAGGCTTGAACAACACTATAATCCAACTAGACCTAAAGACATATACATAATACTCCAACCAACAGAAGCAGAATACACATTCTTCTGAGGGAACATAATAATGTTCTCCAGGAGAGACCATGTGCTAGGCCATAAAACAAGTCACAATATATTTACAAACTATACAAAGTATGTTTTCTGACCACAATGGAATGAAACTAGAAATCAATAAGGAAATTTGGGAAATTCAAAAATATAGAGAAATTAAATGACACACTCTTAACTACCAATGTTCAAAGAAGAAATCACAAGGGCAATTAGAAAATACTTTGAGATGAATGAAAACGAAAGCAAAACATCCCAAAACCTTTGGGATGCAGTGAAGGCAGAGCTTACAGATATTTGTATCTGTAAATGTCCATATTAAAAGAAGAAAGATTTCGAAACTATAACCTCACCTTCAACCTTAAGAAACCAGAAAAAGAAGACCAAATAAAACCCAAAGCAGGCAAAATGAAGGAAATTATATAGATTAGAATGAAAATAAATGAATCAGAGAATCAAAAAAAGAGAAAAATCAAAGAAATCAAAAGTTGGTTCTTGGAAAAGGTCAACAAAAATGGACAAATCTTTAGCTAGAATTCACCAAAAGCAAAAAGGGGAAAACTCAAATCATTTACATTAAGAATGAACCAGGGGATGTTACTACCAATCACACAGAAATTAAAAAGGATCATAAGGGAATATTATGAACAATCACATGTCAACAAATTAGGTAACCCAGATGAAATAGACAAATTCCTAGAAAAACAACCTAGCAAAACTGACTCAAGCAAAAATAGAAAATCTGAACAAACCTATAATAAGGACAGAGGCTGAGTCAGTAATCAGAAAACACCCCCCAAAGAAAAGCCCAGGCCCAAACTGGTGAATTCTAAAAAACATTTAAAGTAGAATTAACAACAACCATTCACAAACTCAAAAAACAACATCATCATCAAAACAAAATGAGAAGAAGGATTACTTCCCAATTCTTTCTATAAGGAGATTATTACCCTGATAAAAAAGGCAAAGATACAGTAAAACTACAGACCAATACCCCTTATGAATATAGAAGGAAAATCCTCAACAAAATACTAGCAAACTGAATCCAGCAACACAGAAGAGGGATTATACATTAAAACCAAGAGGAATTTATCCCAGGAAGGCAAAGTTGGTTCAATATATGATTATCAATCAACGTAACACACCATCTTCATAAAGAAAACATAGGATCATTTCATTATACGTAGAAAAAGCATATGGCAAAACCCAAAACCCTTCCATAATAAAAACACTCAACAAAACAGGAATAGAAGTTCCTCAACCTGATAAACGGCATTTATAAAAAAAACTCACAGCTAACATCATGCTTAATGACCAGAAAGATTTCTCCTTAAAATCAGGAACAAGACAAGGATACTCATTCTTAACACTTCTATTCAACACAGTACTGGAGGTTCTAGCAAGGGCAACTAGGCAAGAAAAAGAGATAAATGACATGATATCGGAAAGAAGAAGGAAAACTATCTCTCTTTGCAAATGACACAATATTTTATATAGAAAACACTAAGGAACACACAAACACAAATTACTCAAACTTATAAGCAAGTTCAGCAAAGTTGCAGGAACCAAAATACATACAAAAACCAGTAATATTCCTGTACCACAAGGAAAATTCCCAAAATGAACTTAAGAAACCAATACTAGTTACACTGGTATCAAAAAGAATGAAATACTCAGGGATACTTTTTTTTTTTTAAACATCTTTATTGAAGTATAATTGCCTTACAATGGTGTGTTAGCTTCTGCTTTATAACAAAGTGAATCAGTTATACATATACAATATGTTCCCATTTCTCTTCCCTCTTGCATCTCCCTCCCTCCCACCCTCCCCATCCCACCCCTCTAGGTGGTCACAAAGCACCGAGCTGATCTCCCTGTGCTATGCGGCTGCTTCCCACTAGTTATCTATTTTACATTTGGTAGTGTATATATGTCCATGACACTCTCTTACCCTGTCACATCTCACCCCACCCCCTCCCCATATCCTCAAGTCCATTCTCTAGTAGGTCTGTGTCTTTATTCCCGTCTTGCCACTAGGTTCTTCGTGGCCTTTTTTTTTTTTTTTCCTTAGATTCCGTATATATGTGTTAGCATACTGTATTTGTTTTTCTCTTTCTGACTTACTTCACTCTGTATGACAGACTCTAACTCCATCCACCTCATTACAAATATCTCCATTTCATTTCTTTTTATGGCTGAGTAATATTCCATTGTATATATGTGCCACATCTTCTTTATCCATTCATCTGTCGATGGACATTTAGGTTGCTTCCATGTCCTGGCTATTGTAAATAGAGCTGCAATGAACATTTTGGTACATGACTCTTTTTGACCTATGGTTTTCTCAGGGTATATGCCCAGGAGTGGGATTGCTGGGTCGTATGGTAGTTCTATTTGTAGTTTTTTAAGGAACCTCCATACTGTTCTCCGTAGTGGCTGTATCAATTTACATTCCCACCAACAGTGCAAGAGTGTTCCCTTTCCTCCACACCCTCTCCAGCATTTATTGTTTCTAGATTTTTTGATGATGGCCATTCTGACCGGTGTGAGATGATATCTCATTGTAGTTTTGATTTGCATTTCTCTAATGATTAATGATGTTGAGCATTCTTTCATGTGTCTGTAGGCCATCTGTATATCTTCTTTGGAGAAATGTCTATTTAGGTCTTCTGCCCATTTTTGGATTGGGTTGTTTGTTTTTTTGTTATTGAGCTGCATGAGCTGCTTGTAAATCTTGGAGATTAATCCTTTGTCAGTTGCTTCATTTGCAAATATTTTCTCCCATTCTGAGGGTTGTCTTTTGGTCTTGTTTATGGTTTCCTTTGCTGTGCAAAAGCTTTTAAGTTTCATTAGGTCCCATTTGTTTATTTGTGTTCTTATTTCCATTTCTCTGGGAGCTGGGTCAAAAAGAATCTTGCTGTGATGTATGTCATAGAGTGTTCTGCCTATGTTTTCCTCTAAGAGTTTGATAGTGTCTGGCCTTACACTTAGGTCTTTAATCCATTTTGAGTTTATTTTTGTGCATGGTGTCAGGGAGTGTTCTAATTTCATACTTTTACATGTACCTGTCCAATTTTCCCAGCACCACTTATTGAAGAGGCTGTCTTTTCTCCACTGTATATGCTTGCCTCCTTTATCAAAGATAAGGTGACCATATGTGTGTGGGTTTATCTCTGGGCTTTCTATCCTGTTCCATTGATCTATATTTCTGTTTTTGTGCCAGTACCAAACTGTCTTGATTCCTGTAGCTTTGTAATATAGTCTGAAGTCAGGGAGCCCGATTCCTCCAGCTCCATTTTTCGTTCTCAAGATTGCTTTGGCTATTCGGGGTCTTTTGTGTCTCCATAGAAATTGTGAAATTTTTGGTTCTAGTTCTGTGAAAAATGCCAGTGGTAGTTTGATAGGGATTGCATTGAATCTGTAGATTTCTTTGGGTAGTAGAGTCATTTTCACAATGTTGATTCTTCCAATCCAGGAACATGGTATATCTCTCCATCTATTTGTATCATATTTAATTTCTTTCATCAGTGTCTTATAATTTTCTGCATACAGGTCTTTTGTCTCCTTAGGTAGGTTTATTCCTAGATATTTTATTCTTTTTGCTGCAATGGTAAACGGGAGTGTTTTCTTAATTTCACTTTCAGATTTTTCGTCATTAGTGTATAGAAATGCAAGAGATTTCTGTGCATTAATTTTGTATCCTGCTACTTTACCAAATTCATTGATTAGCTCTAGGAGTTTTCTGGTAGCATCTTTAGGATTCTCTATGTATAGTATCATGTCATCTGCAAATAGTGACAGCTTTACTTCTTCTTTTCTGATTTGGATTCCTTTTATTTCTTTGTCTTCTCTGATTGCTGTGGCTAACACTTCCAAAACTATGTTGAATAATAGTGGTGAGAGTGGGCAACCTTGTCTTGTTCCTGATCTTAGTGGAAATGGTTTCAGTTTTTCACCATTGAGGACAATGTTGGCTGTGGGTTTGTCATATATGGCCTTTATTATGTTGAGGAAGGTTCCCTCTATGCCTACTTTCTGCAGGGCTTTTATCATAAATGGGTGTTGAATTTTGTCGAAAGCTTTCTCTGCATCTATTGAGATGATCATATGGTTTTTCTCCTTCAGTTTGTTAATATGGTGTATCACATTGATTGATTTGCGTATGTTGAAGAATCCTTGCATTCCTGGGATAAACCCCACTTGATCATGGTGTATGATCCTTTTAATGTGCTGTTGGATTCTGTTTGCTAGTATTTTGTTGAGGATTTTTGCATCTATGTTCATCAGTGATATTGGCCTGTAGTTTTCTTTCTTTGTGACATCTTTGTCTGGTTTTGGTATCAGGGTGATGGTGGCCTCGTAGAATGAGTTGGGGAGTGTTCCTCCCTCTGCAATATTTTGGAAGAGTTTGAGAAGGATAGGTGTTAGCTCTTCTCTAAATGTTTGATAGAATTCGCCTGTGAAGCCATCTGGTCCTGGGCTTTTGTTTGTTGGAAGGTTTTTAATCACAGTTTCAATTTCAGTGCTTGTGATTGGTCTGTTCATATTTTCTATTTCTTCCTGGTTCAGTCTCGGCAGTTTGTGCATTTCTAAGAATCTGTCCATTTCTTCCAGGTTGTCCATTTTATTGGCATAGAGTTGCTTGTAGTAATCTCTCATGATCGTTTGTATCTCTGCAGTGTCAGTGGTTACTTCTCCTTTTTCATTTCTAATTCTATTGATTTGAGTCTTCTCCCTTTTTCTCTTGATGAGTCTGGCTAATGGTTTATCAATTTTGTTTATCTTCTCGAAGAACCAGCTTTTAGTTTCATTGATTTTTGCTATTGTTTCCTTCATTTCTTTTTCATTTATTTCTGACCTAATCTTTATGATTTCTTTCCTTCTGCTGGCTTTGGGGTTTTTTTGTTCTTCTTTCTCTAATTGCTTTAGGTGCAAGGTTAGGTTGTTTATTCGAGATGTTTCCTGTTTCTTGAGGTAGGCTTGTATTGCTATAAACTTCCCTCTTAGCACTGCTTTTGCTGCGTCCCATAGGTTTTGGGTCGTCGTGTCTCCATTGTCATTTGTTTCTAGGTATTTTTTGATTTCCCCTTTGATTTCTTCAGTGATCACTTCGTTATTAAGTAGTGTATTGTGTAGCCTCCATGTGTTTGTATTATTTACAGATCTTTTCCTGTAATTGATATCTAGTCTCATAGCGTTGTGGTCGGAAAAGATACTTGATACGATTTCAATTTTCTTAAATTTACCAAGGCTTGATTTGTGACCCAAGATATGATCTATCCTGGAGAATGTTCCATGAGCACTTGAGAAAAATGTGTATTCTGTTGTTTTTGGGTGGAATGTCCTATAAATATCAATTAAGTCCATCTTGTTTAATGTATCATTTAAAGCTTGTGTTTCCTTATTTATTTTCATTTTGGATGATCTGTCCATTGGTGAAAGTGGGGTGTTAAAGTCCCCTACTATGATTGTGTTGCTGTCGATTTCCCCTTTTATGGCTGTTAGTATTTGCCTTCTGTATTGAGGTGCTCCTATGTTGGGTGCATAAATATTTACAATTGTTATACCTTCCTCTTGGATCGATCCCTTGATCATTATATAGTGTCCTTCTTTGTCTCTTGTAATAGTCTTTATTTTAAAGTCTATTTTGTCTGATATGAGAATTGCTACTCCAGCTTTCTTTTGATTTCCATTTGCATGGAATATCTTTTTCCATCCCCTCACTTTCAGTCTGTATGTGTCTCTAGGTCTGAAGTGGGTCTCTTGTAGACAGCATATATATGGGTCTTGTTTTTGTATCCATTCAGCCAGCCTGTGTCTTTTGGTGGGAGCATTTAATCCATTTACATTCAAGGTAATTATCGATATGTATGTTCCTAGTCCCATTTTCGTAACTGTTTTGGGTTTGTTATTGTAGGTGTTATCCTTCTCTTGTGTTTCTTGCCTAGAGAAGTTCCTTTAGCATTTGTTGTAAAGCTGGTTTGGTGGTGCTGAACTCTCTCAGCTTTTGCTTGTCTGTAAAGGTTTTCATTTCTCCATCACATCTGAATGAGATCCCTGCTGGGTAGAGTAATCTTGGTTGTAGGTTTTTCTCCTTCATCACTTTAAGTATATCCTGCCACTCCCTTCTGGCTTGCAGAGTTTCTGCTGAAAGATCAGATGTTAACCTTATGGGGATTCCCTTGTGTGTTATTTGTTGTTTTTCCCTTGCTGCTTTTAATATGTTTTCCTTATATTTAATTTTTGACAGTTTGATTAATATGTGTCTTGGCGTGTTTCTCCTTGGGTTTATCCTGTATGGGACTCTCTGTGCTTCCAGGACTTGATTAACTATTTCCTTTCCCATATTAGGGAAGTTTTCAACTATAATCTCTTCAAATATTTTCTCAGTCCCTTTCTTTTTCTCTTCTTCTTCTGGGACCCCTATAATTCGAATGTTGGTGCGTTTAATGTTGTCCCAGAGGTCTCTGAGACTTTCCTCAGTTCTTTTCATTCTTTTTTCTTTATCCTGCTCTGCAGTAGTTATTTCCACCATTTTATCTTCCAGGTCACTTATCCGTTCTTCTGCCTCAGTTATTCTGCTATTGATCCCATCTAGAGTATTTTTAATTTCATTTATTGTGTTTTTCATCGTTGCTTGGTTCCTCTTTAGTTCTTCTACGTCCTTGTTAAATGTTTCTTGCATTTTGTCTATACTATTTCCCAGATTTTGGATCATCCTTACTATCATTATTCTGAATTCTTTTTCAGGTAGACTACCTATTTCCTCTTCATTTGTTAAGTCTGGTGTGTTTTGACCCTGCTCCTTCATCTGCTGTGTGTTTTTCTGTCGTCTCATTTTGCTTATCTTACTGTGTTTGGGGTCTCCTTTTCACAGGCTGCAGGTTCGTAGTTCCCGTTGTTTTTGGTATCTGTCCCCAGTGGCTAAGGTTGGTTCAGTGGGTTGTGTAGGCTTCCTGGTGGGGGGGACTAGTGCCTGAGTTCTGGTGGATGAGGCTGGATCTTGTCTTTCTGGTGGGCACGTCCACGTCTGGTGGTGTATTTTGGGGTGTCTGAGGCCTTATTATGATTTTAGGCAGCCTCTCTGCTAATGGATGGGGCTGTGTTCCTGTCTTGCTAGTTGTTTGGCATAGGGTGTTCAGCACTGTAGCTTGCTGGTCATTGAGTGATGCTGGGTCTTGATGTTGAGATGGAGATCTCTGAGAGATTTTTGCCGTTTGGTATTACGTGGAGCTGGGAGGTCTCTTGTGGACCAGTGTCCTGAAGTTGGCTCTCCCACCTCAGAGGTACAGCCCTGATGCCTGGCTGGAGCACCAAGAGCCTTTCGTCCACACGGCTCAGAGTAAAAGGGAGAAAAAATAGAAAGAAAGAAAGAAAGAAAGAAAGAAAGAGGCTATAATATAGTGAAGTAAAAGAAAGCTATTATAAAGCAAAGCTATACAGACAAAATCTCACCCAGAAGCATATACATATACACTCACAAAAAAAGGAAAAGGGGAAAAATTAATATATCCTGCTCCCAAAGTCCACCTCCTGAATTTGGGATGATTCGTTGTCTATTCAGGTATTCAACAGATGCAGGCACATCAAGTTGTTTGTGGAGTTTTAATCCGCTGCTTCTGAGGCTGCTGGGAGAGATTTCCCCTTCTCTTCTCTGTTCGCACAGCTCCTGGGGATCAGCTTTGGATTTGGACCCGCCTCTGCGTGTAGGTCGCCTGAGGGCGTCTGTTCCCCGCCCAGACAGGACGGGGTTAAAGGAGCAGCTGCTTCGGGGGCTCTGGCTCACCCAGGCCGCGGGGAGGGAGGGGTACAGAGGAGGCGGGGCGAGCCTGCGGCGGCAGAGGCCGGCGTGACGTGGCACCAGCCTGAGGCGCGCCGTGCGTTCCCCCCGGCGAAGTTGTCCCTGGATCACGGGACCCTGGCAGTGGTGGGCTGCACAGGCTCCTGGGAGGGGCGGTGTGGAGAGTGACCTGTGCTCGCACACAGGATTTTTGGAGGCGGCAGCAGCAGCCCCAGCGTCTCACGCCCGTCTCTGGGGTCCGCGCTGATAGCCGCGGCTCGCGCCAATCTCTGGAGTTCGTTTAGGCGGCGCTCTGAATTCCCTCTCCTTGCGCGCCGCGAAACAAAGAGGCAAGAAAAAGTCTCTTGCCTCTTCGGCAGCTGCAGACTTTTTCCCGGTCTCCCTCCCAGCCAGCTGTGGTGCGCTAACCCCTTCAGGCTGTGTTCACGCCGCCAACCCCAGTCCTCTCCCTGCGATCCGACCGAAGCCCGAGCCTCAACTCCCAGCCCCGCCCGCCCCGGCGGGTGAGCCGACAAGCCTCTCGGGCTGCTGAGTGCTGGTCGGCACTGATCCTCCGTGCGGGAATCTCTCCGCTTTGCCCTCTGCACCCCTGTGGCTGCGCTCTCCTCCGTGGCTCCGAAGCTTCCCCCCTCTGCCACCCGCAGTCTCTGCCCGCGAAGGGGCTTCCTAGTGCGTGGAAATCTTTCCTCCTTCACAGCTCCCTCCCACTGGTGCAGGTGCCGTCCCTATTCTTTTGTCTCTGTTATTTCTTTTTTCTTTTGCCCTACCCAAGTACGGGGGGAGTTTCTTGCCTTTTGGGAGGTCTGACGTTTTCTGCCAGCATTCAGTGGGTGTTCTGTAGGAGCAGTTCCACGTGTAGATGTATTTCTACTGTATCTGTGGGAAGGAAGGTGATCTCCGCGTCTTACTCTTCCGCCATCTTCTCTTCTCCCCCCTCAGGGATACTTTTAACAACAGAAGTGCCAAACTACAAAGAAGTGGAACCCACAAACATCGTTGAAGAAATTAAAGATGACCTAAATAAATGGAAAAACACCCCAGTTCATGGATTAGAAGATTTTATATCGTTATGACAGCAGTACTCCCTAAATTTTTCTACAGTTTCAATGCAATCCCTACCCAAGATTCAAGTTGTCTTTTTTTTTTTCTTTTTGGCAGAAATTATTGACAAGCTGATCTGAATATTCCTATGACCTAAGAATAGATAAAACAATCTTGAAAAAGAAAAAACAAAGTTGGAGGAGTCACACTAATTAGACAGTGTGGTAGTGGCATAAAGAGTGACATATAGATCAATAAAATAGGGTTTATAGTCTAGAATAAACCCTTACATTTATAATCAATCGCTTTTTTTTTTCATTTTTTAAGTTTATTTTTATTTTTCTGATTTTTTTTTTTCTTATGATCAATTGATTTTTGCCAAGGGTGCCCAGACAATTCAATGGAAGAAAGAATAGTCTTTGCAACAAATGGTACTACGACACTGGCTATCCACAGGCAAAAGAATAAAACTGTACTACCTCAATGCCACATAACAAAAGTTAACTAAAAAATGATCATAGAACTAAAAGTAAGAACTACAATTATAAAACTTTTAGAAGAAAATAAAGAGTAAATATTTTGTAACCTTGGGTTAGACAATAGTTTTAGATATGACATGAAAAGCACAAGTGACAAAAGAAGAAACAGACAAATTGTACTTTGTCAAAATTAAAACTTTTGTACCACAAGTAAAGTCATCAAGAAAGTGAAAAGGATGGCACAGAATGAAAGAACATGTTTGCAAAACATATCCTAATAAGGGACTTGTATTCAGAATAGACAAAGAAACAGAACTCAGTAATAAAATGACAAATAAGCCAATTTTAAAATGGGCAAAGGATTGGAATAGACATTTCTCTAAAGGTAAACAAATGGCCAATAAGCATATGAAAAGATGCTCAACATCTTAGTCATTAGCGAAATGCAAATTAAAATCATTAAAAAGTGAGATACCTCTTCACACCCATTAAGATAGTTATTATCAAAAGACAGACAACAAGTGTTGATGAGGATGTAGACAAACTGAAATATGATCCAGGTGGGAATATAAAATGGTGCAGCCACTTTGGAAAACACTTTGGCAGTTACTCAGAAGCTTAAACAGAGTTACCATATGATCCAGCAATTCTACGCCTAGGTATATACGTAAGAAAATTGAAGGAACATGTCCACACAAAAACCTGTGCATTAATGTTTACAGCAGCATTTTTCATAATGGCCAAAAAAGCAGAAACAATCCACATGTCCAACAACTCATGAATAAACATGTTGTATATGTATTTGAAATACTGTTTGTTACTGTTCATAACAAACAACAAGTACTGATTCCTGCTACAAAATGGATGAACCTTGAAAATATTAAGTAAAAGAAGCCAGACACAAAAGGCCACATATTGCATGATTTGCTTATAGAAAATGTGCCCAATGGGCAAATCCATAGATACAGAAAGTAGATTAATGGTTGAAGGCTAGGAAATGACTGTGAAGGGGCACAGGGTTTCTTTTTGGTATGACAAAAAGTTCTGGAATTAGTGGTGACAGTTGTATAACCTCCTCTGAATATATTAAAAACCACTGAATTGTATACTTTACAAGAATGAATTGTAAGGTATGTAAATTTTATTTTTAAAAAATCAATAGAGATTGACCAACGCTGAGACATACCCTGGGAAAGTAAGAAAACTTAAATTTTAAAAACCCAACAACAATCCAGGATCCAATAGGGAAAAAATATTAGGGTTGCCTCTGGCACAGAAATATTAATTGTATGTGCCCAGAAAGGGGGAGCAAATCTGACTGAGTTTTGAATTAAAGATTATTATTCAAAAGTTTTATACCCAAACAAGTTGTTATTCCTATACAAAGGTTACAGAATGATAATCTCAAATTTATAAGAACTGAAGAGATGCTCACTCCTGAACAACTGTTGAAAAATCTAGCTAAATAATAAAATTATTTAAATTAATAAACTCACAAACAGTTACACTGAAAAGACTGATGATATTGACCCCCTTTAAAAAACACATAAAATGGTGATTTTGCTTATAACATGGAAGAAAAATGCTATACTTCTTAAAAATAAAGCTAATCAATACAGTAGTAATACTACCATAATGAACTGAGACAACATTCACAAAATTAACGAATATTGTTATGTTGGGGGAAGTGTGTGTAGGTGGAGAGTGGGGAGAAGTAGGGCAAGTGCAACCAGTTTCTTAATTTTTTATATAATGGAGTCAATAGATACTATTTCATATCTGAGTGGTACATTGAGACAGTGGCTTAAGCATATTTGTTAATTACATGGCTGCTAAGTTAGCAAAAAAAAACAACTCAAAGAAAATCATATAGCAATAAAAAAAATGGAAAACAATAAGAAATCATTAAAAATGATAAGAAACCCTGAAGAACCAAAACAACTTTGAAAGAGAACAACAAAGTTGGAGGATTCACACTTCCTGATTTCAAAACAGTAATACAATAACACTGTGGTACTGGCATAAAGATAAATAGATCAATGGACTAGAATAGAGAGCCCAGAAATAAACCTTTGTGCCACATGGTCAAATGATCTCTGACCCTTGACAAGGGGCCAAGACCATTCAACAGGAAAAGAGCAGTCTCCTTAACAAATGGTGCTGGGAAAACTGGATATGCACATGCTCTTAAAAAGAATGAAATGGGGAAAAAAAAAAAAGAATGAAGTTGGAGCCTTATCTTACATCATATACAAAAATTACCTCAAAATGGATTAAAGACCTAAAACCATAACATTCTTGGAAGAACACACAGGGGAAAAGCTTCATGGCATTGGACTTGGTAATGACTTCTTAGATATGACACCAAAAGCACAGGCAGCAAAAGTAAAACTCGACAATTGGGACTACATCAATATTAAAAATTTCTGGGCATCAAAGGACACAATCAACAAAGGTGAGAAGGCAACCCACTGATTGGGAGAAAAATTTATAAATCATATATCTGATAAGAGGTTAATACTCAGAATATGTAAAGAACTACTACAACTCAATGACCAAAAAATAACGCGATTCAAGAATGGGCAAAGTACTTGAATAGACATTTCTCCAAAGATGATATACAAATGGCCAAGAAGTATATAAAAAGATGCTCAATATAATCATGAAAGAAATGCAAGTCAAAAACATATCACTTCATACACACTAGGATGCCACTATAAAAAAAAAAACAGAAAATAACAAGTGTTGACAAAGATGTGGAAAAAGTGGAACCATTGTGTGCTGTTGGTGGGACTGTAAAATGGGCAGCTGCTGTGGAAAACAGTAGGGTGGTTCCTCAAATAATTAAAAATAGAACTACCATATAATCCAGCCATTCCACTTCTGGATATGTAACCCCCAAAATTGAAAGTAGGATCTTGAATGGATATTTGTACACTCATGTTCATAGCAGCATTATTCACAATGGTCTAAAGGTGGAAGCAACACAAGTATCTATTAACGGATGGATGAATGAATGAACAAACAAAATGTGGTATATACATACAACGCAGTATCATTCAGTCTTAAAAAAAAGACAATCCTGTCAGATAGTACAACACTGATGATCCTTGAGGACATTATGCTAAGTGAAGTAAACTTGTTACTTAAGGACAAATACTGTATTCCAATTACGTGAGGTACCTAGAGTAGTCAAATTCTTAGAATGGTGGTTGCCAGGGGCTTGAGCATAAGGTGGAATGGGGAGTTGCTATTTGAGTCAATGTAGAAATTCAGTTTTGCAAGATGAAAAGAGTTCTAGAGATGGGTGACGGTGATGTCTGCACAACAATATGAATGTATTTAATACCATTAAACTACACCATGCACAAAAACAAATTCAAAATGGATTAAAGACTTAAATGTAAGAACTGAAACCACAACCAAAAAAAGAGACAAAACTTCTTGAAGAAAACACAGGCACTAAGCTCTTTGACACTGATCTTAATAATTTTTTTTTGCATATGTCTCCTCAGGCAAGGGAAACAAAACCAAAAATAAACAAATGGGACTACATCAAACTAAAGAGCTTTTCCACAGTGAAGGGAACTATCATCTACTGAATGGGAGAAGATATCTGCAAGCAATCTATCTGATAAGGGGTTAATACCCAGAATATACAAAGAACTCATACAACTCAACATCAAAAACCCAAACAACCTGATTTTTAAAAATGGGCAAAGGATCTGAATAGACATTTTTGCAAAGAAGACATACAGATGGCCAAGAGGCACATGAAAAGATGCTCAACATCATTAATCATCAGGGAAATGAAAATCAAAACCACAATGAAATATCACCTCCCACTTGTCAGAATGGCTATTAGCAAAATACAACAAGTACTGGCAAGGATGAAGAGAAAAGGGAACACTCGTGCACTGTTGGTGGGAATGTAAATTGGTGCAGCCACTATGGAAAACAGTTTGGAGGCTCCTCACAAAATTAAAAACAGAACTATCACATGATCCAACAATTAACATATGGGTATTTTTCTGAAGAAAACAAAAACACTCATTCGAAAAGGTATATACACCCCTATGGTCACTGCAGCATTATTTACAATAGCCAAGATATGGAAGCAACCTAAATGCCCATGGATAAAGAAAATGTGGTGTATATATTTATGAAATGGAATATTGCTCAGCCATAAAAAGAATGAAATCTTGCCATTTGCAACAACATGGATGGACCTAGAGGGTATTATGCTAAGTGAAATCTAAAAACCAAAACAAACAAACATAACAAAACAGAAACAGAGTTATAGATAGAAAACAAACAGGTGGTTGTCAGAGGGGAGGTGGTGAAGGGAGGAAAGAAATAAGTGAGGGAGATTAAGAAGTCCAAACTTCCATTTGTAAAACAAATGAGTCTCGGGTATTAAGTGTACAGTGTGGGGAATACAGTCAATAACTATGTAATATCTTTGCATAGTGGCATATCGTAACTAGACTTACCGTGGTGTTTGAAATGTATAGAAATATCAAATCACTATTTTGTGCACAGGAACTAACAGAATGTTGTAGATTAATTATACTTCAGAAACAAGATAACAAACTCATAGAAAGAGATCAGATTTGTGGTTAACAGAGGCAACGGGTGGGGGGAGGGAGTGGGAATTGGTTGAGGGCAGTCAAACTTCCAGTTATAAGGTAAACAACTCTTAAGGATGTAATGTACAACATGATAAATAAAACTAACACTGCTGTATATTATAGATGAAAGTGGTTAAGAGAGTAAATCCTAAGAGTTCTCATCACAAGGAAAATATTTTTTTCTATGTCTTTAATTTGGTATCTGTATGAGATGATAGATGTTCACTAAACTTACTGTGATAATCATTTCATGATGTATGTAAGTCAAATCATTATGCTGTACTCAAACAAACAGTGCTGTATGTCAATTAAATCGATAAAACTGGAAGAAAAATAAATAAACTAGAATTACAAAGAAAAAATGGTTAAGATGATAAATTTTGTTATGCATATATTACCACAATTAAAAATAATAAAGAAAAAGAAAGAAAACACGAGAATCAAATACTTAGGAATGAATTTAGACAAGAAGGTATAACACTTGTACATTGGCAACTACAAGACCTTACTGGAAGAAATTAAAGACCTAAATAAATTGAAAAACATCCTGTGTTCATCGGCTGGAAGACAATGTTGTTAAGATGGCAATAAACCCCAAAGCAAGCTACATATTAAATGCAATTAACATAAGATTCCCAACAACCTTTTCAGCAGAAATGAAAAAAAGCTGATCCTAAAATTCATATGGAGACACAAGGGCCCTGATTGGCCAAAACAGTCTTTAAAAAGAACAAAGTTGGAAGACTCATACTTCTCAATTTTAAAACTTACAACAAAGCTCCAGTAACCAGATCAGTGCAGTAATGGCATACAGATCGGCATATAGATCAATGGAACAGAACTGAGAGCCTAGAAATAAACCCTCACATCTATGGTCAACTGATTTTTGACAAGGGTGCCAAGACCATTCAATGGAGAAAGAACAGTCTCAACAGCTGATTTTGGGACAATTCCATGTGGAAAGAATGTTTGACCCCTACCTCATACCATATAAATAAATTAACTCAATATACATCCAAGATGCAAATGAAAGAACTAAAAGTATAAAATTCTTGAAAGAAAATATACGGACAAATCTTCATGACTTTGGATTTGGCAATGGTTTCTTAAATATGACACCAAAAGCACAGGCAACAAAAGAAAAAATAGGTACACTGGGGCTTCACTGAAAGTAAACTGCTGTGCTTCACAAAACAGTAGTAAGTGAGTGAAAACACAACCCAGAGAGTGGAAGCAAATATTTGCAAATTACACATCTGATAAGATTCCACAATCCAGAATATATGAAGAACTCTTACAACTCAAAAACAAAAAGGCCAAACAACTTAATTAAAAAGTGGGCAGGGACTTCCCTGGTGGCTCAGTGGTTAAGAATCCACCTGACAACGCAGGGTTCATGCCCTGGTCCAGGAAGATCCCACATGCCACGGAGCAACTAAGCCCAGGCGCCACACTACTGAGCCTGCACTCTAGAGCCCACGAGCCACAAGTACTGAGCCAGCAAGCCACAACTACTGAAGCCCACGCACCTAGGGCCCGTGCTTTGCAACGAGAGACGCCACCGCAATGAGAAGCCCACACGCCACAACGAAGAGTAGCCCCCGCTCGCCACAACTAGAGAAAGCCTATGCACAGCAACGAAGACCAAATGCAGCCAAAAATTAATTAATTAATTAATTAATTAAATTTTTAAAATGGCCAACAAGCACATAAAAAGATACTTAACATCATTAGTCATTATGCAAAGGGAAAGGCAAAACAAACCACAATCAAAATGACAATGAGTGTGAGATACCACTTTGTACCTACTGGGATGGCAAAAAAAAAAAAAAAAAAGTAAACAAAGAG
Source organism: Balaenoptera borealis (assembly GCF_965194805.1). Lineage (NCBI taxonomy): Eukaryota > Metazoa > Chordata > Mammalia > Artiodactyla > Balaenopteridae > Balaenoptera > Balaenoptera borealis. The sequence continues at coordinate 14,045 of NW_028123098.1, read as the reverse complement.
TGTTGGTGAATGTGGAGAAATTGGAACCCTTAGAAATTGCTGCTGGGAATGTAAAATGGTGTGGCCACTGTGAAAAACAGTTTGATGGTTCCTAAATAAGCTTAAAATAAAACTACCAAATGACCCAGCATTTTCAACTCTTACATGTATACCCAAAAGAACTGTATGTAGCTGTTCAAATAAAAACTTGTACACAAATGTGCATATCAGGTCTATTCACAATAGCCAAAAGGTAGAAACAACCTAAATGTTCATGAATGGATGAACACATAGACAAAATGTGTCTAAACATATAATGAAATATTATTCAGCCATAAAAAGCAATGAAGTACTGACAGATGCTGGGACATGGATAAATCTCAGAAAGATTATTCTAGAGTCAAAGAAGACTGACACAAAGGCCACATATGATATGATTCCAATTAAATGAAATAACCAGAATAGGCAAGGTCACAGAGGCAAAAAGTAGATTAGTGATTGACAGGGGCTGGTAGGAAGGGGGAATAGAGAGTAACTGCTTAATGGGTATGAGGTTTCCACTAGGGTGATGAAAAAGCTCTGGAACTAGATAGTGGTGATAGTTGTAAGACACTGTGAATATACTCAGCGCCACTGAACTGCATACTTTAAAATGATAAAACTGTAAACTTTGTTACGTATATGTATTCTAGTACACACACCAAAAACCCCTCTATCTGCATCCTTTCCCCCTACCTCCTCTATGGAACAAAAAGCCTCAATCTGTGTCTGTCCCAATTTTTGGCTTACTTTAAAAAAGAGTCTGATTGTACTATTTATATGTGTAATTACTGTCATTTAATACCTACCAAAAACTCAATTGAGAAATAATATTTATGGTTAAATGTCTGAATGTTTTGTGCCTTCTTTCAGCTAAACTAGTGGTCTCCAAATTGTTTTGATCATGGGGTCCCACTGATAAAATATTTTTGAGTACAAACTACTAAAGTAGATACTTATTTATAAATTATATATTATTGCTGTACTCATGCCCTGTAAAACATATACAAAAATATAAATTTTAAAAGGTTCATACTCCAATGAACCATTTTGCAAGTATCCCTATTTGGAGAGCACCTCTCCAAATCAATTTTATCTTGGGTTAAAGTAATGGTCTGCATTTACTGACCCCTTGAAATCTGCCTTTATGGAATTCCCTAAACTAAGGCCCTATTAGCCTTACATGATTGTTGTTACTGAGAATGTACTGTAAGGACGCCGTTGAGGATTTTGTTACACCACAACGCCTTCTTTATGAGGACAGACGAGAGAAATTTAAGAAGTCTCAGTACCAGAAATATCTGTAATGCTTTTGAAAATTTCGCTTGCTTTTATATTCGAGTTATGTAAGTGATCACAAAATTCTAGCAACACTAATTGCTAGAAAACATAAAGCAAAATTTGTGGCTCATTTTTAGCAACCACATCCACAAGGTATCAACTTGCCTTCCCGTCACTCTTAATTCTTCATGTATTTATTTTTCAAATCATGTTGTAGCTCACCCCTCCCTGGCTTCAGTCTAATTTTCCATCATTCCAATTCTTCATTTACTTAAAAAACAATCATATCATATTACTTATATATGTATGTGTGTGTGTGTGTGTGTGTGCGCGCGCTTAAAAGCACCTCAAAATTTCTTAAAAGACAGGAAGGAATGAATAAACAAAAACCAACAGGCAAAAAAACCAGGCAATATTGTTCAGAATGGAGGTCATTCTAAACTTGAAGCTCCCCTGTACCAAAGGTATAGACTTTGCAGATTTTGAAGCATTTAGCAGCAAAGCCTTTCATCCAAAGGGTAATTCGTAAATGAGTGTTGATGAAAAGCATGACGACTCAAACAGCACTGTACTACACTTTCTCACTCTTTTCCAGCTGGTAAGAAATGTTATAGTGAGGAAAGGGCAATTGGCTATTTTTCACCTGTGTGCAAAGCTTAACTAAAAAGTCCATGAAAAATGCAGTCACATTGCCAGATGGAATTTGTAGCCATGTACCTGGATGTGTTTCCTTCTGGTGTGCTCTGAAGTAATTTGGGGGTAACCTGTATTCAATGGTTTCTTGTTTTTCTCGCTCCGCTTCTCAAGGTATCTCCTCTGATGGTCGGTGATGCTGCTGTCTAGTTTAATTCGCCTGGGTGACAAACAAACTCTTTCATGGCCAAAAGCATGGCTCAGTCAGTCGGGCAGTATCAATGGTGGAAATAGAGCTGCCCCTCTCATGCAGAGTCACTTCCTTATCTGTTTGGGTCAATATATCTGATTCCACAGAAGTGGTGGTGGAAAGGATGTTGGCGGCAGTATCTGTGAGCAGCTCACTCTCCTCTGAGTGTCTAGAATCTGAAGAAGTGTTATTTATATAATGAAAACCTGGCTGTTTTCTCAGAATATATTTATCAAATTTAATCTGTTCAATTGTAATCTGATTGGCCCTCCCAGCTTGATGAGTAGAAAGAACCTTGTTTTTTTTTTAAGATCGCCTGTGTTTTTACGGCATTTCTCCAGGCTTTTATACCGTTTGTTTTTCTGAAGCTTGTTGTTCTGCTGTTGCTGTCTACCACTCCATTCCTTAACATCTTGTTCCCCCTTGCTATCATCCTGTGTACTTTCTGAGGGCTGGAGAGAATGTGTGATGGGACGCTGAAGAAGTTTAGCCAAACGATCAAGTCGCTCCACCAAGGAAAGTTCCTTCTTGGCACTGAACTCAGGAGGTTTCTGTTGCCTCTGTCGCTCCTGATACCTGTTCCAGAGTTCATTTAAACTCACAGTGTGCTGAGTTGTTAACTCTGGGGTGGCCTTATGATCCCTTTTTAGGTCATTAACTTGTTTGTCATATTTTGGAAAATCTCTAGCCTGACTTTTAGTAGTATGCTGTACTTCTTTGTTTTCCAAGCTTACATTGATACTGAGGCTCTCTATTCTGGTATAATCTGACTTTGTCTTTGCCACATTTTGATAAGAGGAAGGAAGACAAGTGTGTTCTCTTTGTTTGTCTGGATGATGCTGAAAGGAATCTTTCCAAGAATGCCTCATGAAAACTCTTCTTCCTAAGGATTCATGGCAAAAATCTTGATCACTTGGTAGGTGCACTGGATGATGAAAGTAAAACTTAGCTGACCTGAAGACAGAATGGGTGGTATTTTCAAATTCTGAATGACATCTGGACTCTGAAAAGGTGAAAAAAAAAAAAAAAAAGATTTTGAAGGACTTTCAAAATATTTGCATTCCCTTTAGAAATAGTATTCACATTTAATTCTTTAGATACAAAACAAAGACTGAAGGAAAGAATGGTCTATATAAAGATTCAGAAAATTCACTGCCTGGACAAAGGATTCATGCCTTGTGCCTAGTGGCTAGATTGGCATGGTAATAGTTTAAGAGACTCAGGATCAAAAGACCCAGATTCTGGGCTGGATTCTGCCACAGACTGGCTGTATGACCTTGAGGAGGGCATTTAGGTTCTTGGGATTGTAACAGCAGCTGCTATGTATTACTGCTTGCTATGTGTGGGCTATTATGATATATGCTCTATATCTGTTTTTTCCCCTCTTATCAAACTGAGAGAGAGGTATTATTAATCTCATTTTCAGCTAAGAAACCTGAGACTTTATTTTTATCATCAGTAATTAAATGGATGGAATTTTTAAAACTCCAACTCTTTGTATGTTTTAGAGCCTTGAAAAATTCTTTTTTCTGAACCATCTTCACACCCCCTCCATTTTTTTTATTGTGGTAAAATACACCTACTATAATTTACCATCTTCCATCTTCACATTTTGACAGTCATTCTATATCAAAATAGGCATTTTAAGATGTAGAACATCTTAACAACTATAAACCATAATTGCAAACGTTAATTCAGTGTCCATACACATTTTTAGAGTTCTAAGTCATGGAAGAAACAGACATACATATGAAACACAGTATCACTTGTAACTATGGGATCCATTTTACCTTCTCTATAGATTATTGGTAATCAGAATTTTCACAAAATACTCTGGGAATCCCTAAGACAATTTCCCGAAAATATAGTGGGATACATGGAGTCTGCTTTTATATCTAAAGGATAAAAAGACTCTCAAACCTCCCAATGAACAAAAGTCCAGGACCAGGTGGCTTCACTGCTGAATTCTACCGAATACTTAAGGAAGGATTAATATGAAAGATTCTCAAACTCTTCCAATAAGCAGAACAGGAGAGAACACTTCCAAACTTATTTTATAAGGCCCACATTACCCTGTTATCCAGACGTTACCTAGATACCCAGTGTAGATACACTACAAAAAAATTACAAGCCAATATCCCTGATGAACATAGATGCAAAAAGAAACCAAACAAAACATTAGCACACCAAATTCAATAATATATTAAAAGGATTATACACTATGATCAAGTGGGATTTATTCCAGGAATGCAAGGATGATTCAACATCTTACAAATCAATCAATGTGGTACATGACACTAACCAAATAAAGGACAAAAATCATATAGTCAATAGATGTAGAAAAAGCATTTGAGAAAACTCAAAATCCATTCATGATAAAAACTCTCACCAAAGTAGGTATACAGGAAACATAGCTCACGACCATTTCTGACAAGACCATAGCTAACATACTCAATGTTGAAAAATGGAAAGCATTTCCTCTAAGATCAGGAACAAGACAAGGATATCCACCGGCATCACGTTTATTGAACACAGTATTGGAAGTTCTAGCCAGAGCAATTAGGCAAGAAAAAGAAACAAAAGGCACCCAAATCAGAAGAGAAGCAAAATTGTCACTATGTGAAAATGACATGGTTTTAGATATAGAAAACCCTAAAGACGCCACCAAAAAAACTGTTACAACTAAAACATTCAGTAAAGTTGCAGTATACGAAATTATTTAACAGACAAAGATCTGTTGCATTTCTATACATTAATAATAAACTGCCAGAAAAACAAATTAAAACAATCCTGTTCATAATTGCATCAAAAGAATAAAATACCTAGGAATAAATTTAACCAAGGAGGTGAAAGACCTGTATACTGAAAACATTGATGAAAAAAGCTGAAAAAGACATGAACAAATGGGAAAATATTCTGTGTTCACAGATTGGAAGAATTAATATTGTTAAAATGTCCATACTACTCAAAACAATCTACAGATTCAATGCAATCCCTATCAAAATTCCAATGGCATTTTTCACAAAAATTGAACAATCCTAAAATTTGTATGTAACCACAAAAGACTCCAAATAGCCAAAGCAATCTTTAAAAAGTAGAAGAAAACTGTAGGCATCACACTTCCTGATTTCAAACTATATTACAAAGCTACAGTAATCAAAATGGTATAGTACTGACATAAAAACAGACATGTAGATCAATGGAAAAGAATAGAGAGACCAGAAATAAACTCACACATATAAGGTCAATTACCTTATGACAAAGCAGCCAAGAATATACAATGGGGAAAGGATAGTCTCTTCAATAAATGGTACTGGGAAAACTCGATAGCCACATGCAAAAGAATGAAACTGAAGCGTTATCTTACACCATACACAAAAATCAATTCTAAATGGATTGAAGATTTAAATGTAAGGTCTGAAACCATAAAATTCCTAGAAGAAAACATAGGCAGTAAGAGCTTTGACACTGGTGTTAGCAATAATTTTTTGAATTTGACGCCCAAAGCAAAGACAACAAAAGCGAAAGTAAATAGTAGGAGTACATCCAACTGAAAGGCTTCTGCACAGCAAAAGAAACCATCAGACTACTGAATGGAAGAAGATATTTGCAAATGACATATCTGACAAGGGGTTAACATCCAAAATAGACAAAGAATTCAACTCAAATAAAAACAAACAAACAAACAACCCAATTAAAAAATGAGGGCACAGGATCTTAATAGACATTTTTGTGAAGAAGACATACGAATGGCTAACAAATACAGGAAAAGATGCTCAGCACCAATAATCATCAGGGAAATGTAAACCAAAACCACAATGAGATATCACCTCACACCTGTTAGAATGGCTATCATCAAAAAGACAAGAAATAACAAGCATTAGTGAGGTTATGGAGCTAAAGGTTCCTTTTTCTGTGCACTGTTAGTGAGAATGTAATTGGTGTTGCCACTATGGAAATCAGTATGGAGGTTACCCAAAGAGTTAAAATGCAACTACCATACGATCCAGCAATTCTGCTTCTGGGTCTACACACAAAACAATTGAAAGCTTGGTCTTGGAGAGATATTCGTAGATCTGTGCTCACTGCAGCATTATTTAAAATAGCCAAGACATGGAAACCACCTAAGTGTCCACTGATGGATGAATAGATAAGGAAAGTGTGGTATGGGGGGGGGTGGGAGGAATTGGGAGATTGGGACTGACATATATACACTATTGATACTATGTATAAAATAGATAACTGATGAGAACCTACTGTATATAGCACAGGGAATTCTACTCAATGCTCTGTGGTGACCTAAATGGGAAGGAAATCCAAAAAAGAGGGGATATATATATATATATATATATATATATATATATATATATATATATGTATAGCTGGTTCACTTTGCTGTACAGTAGAAACTAACACAACACTGTAAAGCAACTATACTCCAATAAAAATTAAAACAAAACAAAAAAAAAGAAAATGTGGTATAGAGGAAAGTGGGCAAGATGGCAGAGTAAAAAGACCTTGAGCTCACCTCCTCTCACAAGCACACCAAAATCACAACTATCCGCAGAGCAACCAATAAAAAAAAAACGCACACACACAAAACACTGGAACCCACCAGAAAAGATCTCCTACACCAAAAGACATAAAGAAGGAACGGCAACAAAACCGGTAATAGGGGGAGACTCACAATATAATCAAATTCCATAACCCCTATGTAGGCAACGAAAACTGGAGAGTAAATATATTCCAGAGGTTCTCCCAGGTTGGGGGTCTGGCATTGTTGAGATGAGCCCACAGAGCATTTGGCTTTGAAGGCCAGAAAGGCTTAATTGCAGGAGCCCCACAGGACTGGGGAAAATAGAGATATCACCCTTAAAGGGTGCACATGAAATCTCATATACCCTGGGACACAGGGCCAAAGAAGTAATTTGATAGGAGCCTGGGCCAGACCTACCTGCTCGTCTTGGAGAGTCTCCTGGAGCGGCAGGGGTTGGGGGAGGGTGGCTGCGGCTCACCCTGGGGACATAGACACTGGTGGCAGACATATTGGGGAATACTGTTGGTGGATGACATATTGGCTCATTAGCTCCAAAACCTGGCCCCACCCAACAGCCTGCAGGCAACAGTGCTGGGACGCCTCAGGCCAAAGAACTAACTGGGTCAGGACACAGCTCCACCCATTAGCAGACAGGCTGCCTAAAGACAAAAAAGCTCACAGCTGCCTTTGGACTAGCCCCTAGATATGGCCCAGCCCACCAGAGGGCCAAGACCCAGCACCACCCACCAGTAGACAGGCACAGGACTCTCCCACCAGGAAGCCAGGCCAAGCTTCTAGACCAGTCTCATTCACCAGGATGCAGGCACCAAAAGCAAGAAAACTATGATTCCTCAATGCAGGCCAGAGCCTACCCTGGGACCAGCTGGGCCTTGGACTGGCCCACTAGCAGGCCAAGGAAACCTTCAGGACACTCCAGACCCTGTACCCAACTGTGTCAGGAACCGACACCACCCCCTCAACAATCTGAAATGAGCTCTGGGATCCCAGGACCCTGCAGCTGGACTCCAGGGACCAGCTCTGCCTGCCAGTAGACCAGCACTAACCCCATGATCTGGCTTCAACTACCAGTGGGTAGGCAACAACCCTAGGGTCTTCAGGACCCTGACTCCACCCACCAGTGAGCCAGCATTAGCCCCGGGGCCCCTAGCATTCTGCAACCAGCCACGTTGTGACCAGGCCCTGCTAAACAGCAGCCAGCAGCATCCACACAAGGCAGGACCTGGCAACCAACCAGACTAGGGGCCTACCAGACTGCCCACATAGTTAGCCCACCACAACAGAAGGCCCAAGTAGCCCTCTTAGGGTGAACCCCTAGAGCACACAGCTTGGGTAACGAGAGGGGAGTGTGCTGCTGAAATGCACAGGACGCCTCCTACAGAGGGCCACTTCTCCAAGGTTGACAGATGTAACTTACCTACTACATACATAAAAATACAAATAGCAACTTATTGACAAAATGAGATGGCAGAGCAATATGTTTCAGATGAAGGAACAAGATAAAATCCCAGAAGAAGAACTAAGTGAAGTGGAAATAGGCAATCTACCCAAGAAATAGTTCAGAGCAATGATCATACAGATGATCAAAGAACTCAGGAGGAGAATGGATGCACAGAACGAGAAGTTATAAGTTTTAAGAAAAGAGTTAGAAAATGTAAAGAACAACCAGAGATGAAGAATACAATAACTGAAATGAAAAATACAGTGCAAGGAATCAAAGTAGACTAAAGGATTCAGAAGAATGGATCAGTGAGCTGGAAGACAGAGTAGTGGAAATCACTGCCACTGAACAGAAAAAAGATTTAAAAAAGAAAAGAAATGAGAACGGTTTAAAAGATCTCTGAGACAACATCAAGAGCACTAATATTCGCACTACAGGGGTCCCAGAAGAAGAGAGAAAGAGCCCGGGAACATATTTGAAAGAAAGAGCTCAGGAAAATATTTGAAGAGATAATAGCTGAAAACCTCCCTAACCTGGGAAAGGAAATAGTCATCCAAGTCCAAGAAGCGCAGAAAATCCCATACAGGATAACCCAAAGAGGAACACACCAAGACACGCTGTAATCAAAATGTCAAGAATTAAAGATACAGAGAATACTAAAAGCAGCAAGGGGAAAGCAGCAAATAACATACAAAGGAACTCCCATAAGACTATCAGTTGACTTTTCAGCAGGCACTCTGCAGGTCGGAAGGGACTGGCATGATATATTTAAAGTGATGAAAGGGAAGAACCTACATCCAAGAATACTCTACTCAGCAAGGCTCTTGTTCAGATTTGACAGAGAAATCAAAAGCTGTACAGACAAGCAAAGGCTAAAAGAATTCAGCACCACTAAACCAGCTTTACAACAAATGTTAAAGGAACTTCTCCAGGTGCAAAAGAAAAGGCCACAACTAGATATAAGAAAACTATGGAACAAAAAAGCTCACCAGTAAACATACAGTAAAGGTAGGAAATCATTCGCAAACAAAGCTAGCAGGAAGATTAAAAGACGAAAGTAGTAAAATCATCTGTATCCACGATAAGCAGTTAAGGGATACACAAAACAATTTGATGTAAAACATGACATAAAAAACAGTAATCATGAGGGGAGGAGAGTACACATGGAGGGTAATGGCAAATGCATTTGAAATTAAGACATCAGCAATTTAGAAGAATCACCATATGTATACAGAGACTGCTATACAATAACCTCAAGGTAACCACAAGCCAAAAATCTGTAACAGATACACACATACACAAAAAAGGAATCTAAACATAACACTGAAGATAGTCATCAAATCACAAGAGAAGAGAACAAAAGAAGGGGGAAAAAAAGACCTACAGAAACAAATCCAAAACAATTAACAAAATGACAGTACGAACATACATATCGATAATTACCTTAAACGTAAACAGACTGAATGCTCCAACCAAAAGACACAAACTGGCTGAATGGATACAAAAATAAGACCCGTGTATTTGCTGCCTACAAGAGACTCACTACAGATCTAGAGACACATACAGACTAAAAGTGAGGGGATGGAAAAGGTAGTCCACACAAATGAAAATCGAAAGAAAGCCAGAGTACCAATATTTATATTAGATGAAATCAACTTTAAAATAAAAACTGTCACAGGAGACAAAGAAGGACACTACAGAATGATCAAGGGATCAATCCAAGAAGAAGATATAACAACTGTAAATATATATGCACCCAACATAGGAGCACCTGAATACAGAAGGCAAAATATTAATAGACATAAAAGGAGAAATCAACAGCAGCACAATAATAGTAAGGACTTTAACACCTGACTTACATCAATGGACAGATCATCCAGAGAGAAAATCAACAGGGAAACACAGGCCTTAAATAACACATTAGACCAAAGGGACTTAACTGATATTTATAGAGCATTCCACCCAAAAGCAGCAGAATGCACATTCTTTTCAAGTGCACATGTAACATTCTCCAGGACAGATCACATGTTAGGCCACAAAACAAGCCTTGGTAAATTTAAGAAAACTGAAATCATATCAAGCTTCTTTTCCAACCACAACTCTATGGAACTAGAAATCACCTACAAGAAAAAAAACCTGCAAAAACCACAAACACGTGGAGGCTAAACAATATGCTACTAAACAACTGATGGATCACTGAAGAAATCAAAGAGGAAATCAAAAACTACCTAGAGACAAATGAAAACGAAAGCACGATGATCCAAGACTTATGGGACGCAGACAAAGCAGTTCTAAGAGGGAAGTTTATAGTAATACAGGCTTACCTCAGGAAACAAGAAAAATCTCAAATTAACAACCTAAACTTACATCTAAAGCAAGTAGAGAAAGAAGAATAAATAAAAACCAAAGTTAGTAGAAGGAAAGAAATCATAAATATCAGAGCAGAAATAAATGAAATAGAGACTAAAAAAAACAATAGGAAAGATCAATGAAACTAAAAGCTGGCTCTTTGAAAATATAAACAAAATTGATAAACCTTTAGGAAGACTCATCAAGAAAAAAAGGGAGAGGGCCCCAATCAATAAAATCAGAAATGAAAAAGGAGAAGTTACAACCGACACCACAGAAATACAAAGGATCATAAGAGACTACTATGAGCAACTACATGCCAATAAAACGGACAACCTAGAAGGAACTGATGAATTCTTAGAAAGGTACAACCTCCCAAGACTGAATCAGGAAGACACAGAAAATATGAACAGACCAATTACCAGAACTGAAATTGAATCAGCAATTTAAAAATTCCCAACAAAGAAAAGTCCAGGACCAAATGGCTTCACAGGTGAATTCTACCAAACATTGAGAAGAGTTAACACCCATCCTTCTGAAACCCTTCCAAAAGTTTGCAGAGGAAAGAAAACTTCTGAACTCATTCTAGGAGGCCACCATCACCCTGATACCAAAACCAGATAAAGATATTACACAAAAGAAAACTACAGACCAATACCACTGATGAACATAGATGCAAAAATCCTCTACAAAATACTAGCAAACCGAATCCACTAATAAATTAAAAGGCTCATACACCATGATCACGTGGGATTCATCCCAGGGATGCAAGGATTTTTCAATATCTGCAAATCAATCAGTGTGATACACCGCATTAACAAACTGAAGAATAAAAACCATATGATCGGGCTTCCCTGGTGGCACCGTGGTTAAGAATCCACCTGCCACTGCAGGGGACACGGATTCGAGCCCTGGTCCCGGAAGATCCCACATGCCGTGAAGCAACTAAGCCCGTGTGCCACAACTGCTGAGCCTGTGCTCTAGAGCCTGTGAGCCACAACTACTGAGCCCGCGTGCTACAACTACTGAAGCCTGTGCGCCTAGAGCCTGTGCTCCGCAACAAAGAGAAGCCACCGCAATGAGAAGCCCGCACACCGCAACAAAGAGTAGCCCCCGCTCGTTGCAACTAGAGAAAGCCCGCACACAGTAATGAAGACCCAACACAGCCAAAAATAAATAAATAAAATAAATTTATTAAAAAAAAAACATATGATCATCTCAATAGATGCAGAAAAAGCTTTTGACAAATTTCAACACACATTTATGATAAAAACTCTCTAGAAAGTGGGCACAGAGAGAACATACCTCAACACAATAAAGGCCATATATGACAAACCCACAGCTAACATTATACTCAATGGTGAAAAGCTGAAAGCATTTCCCCTAAGATCAGGAACAAGACAAGGATGTCCACTCTCGCCACTTTTTTTCAACATAGTTTTGAAGGTCCTAGTCACGGCAAGCAGAGAAGAAAAAGAAATAAAACGAATCCAAATTGGAAAAGAAGAAGTAAAACTGTCAGTTTTTACAGATGACATGATACTATAAAATCCTAAAGCTGCTACCAGAAAACTACTAGAGCTCATCAGTGAATTCGCTAAAGTTTCAGGATATGAAATTAATACACAGAAATCTGCTGCATTTCTACATACTAACAACGAAAGCTAAGAAAGACCAATTAAGCAAACAATCCCATTCACCATTTAGAACTAATAAACGAGTCAGCATCGTTGCAGGATAAAAGTTAAATATTAAAAAAATCAATTGTATTATGATATACTTGCAATTAACAAACTGAAAATGAAATTAAGAAAACCATTCTGGGGGAATTCTCTGGCAGTCCAGTGGTTAGGACTCTGCAATTCCACTGCAAGAGGGCATAAGTTAGATCCCTGGTTGGGGAACTAAGATCCCTCAAGTCAAGCAGCACAGCCAAAAACAAAAAGAAAAGCAAAAGGAAACCATTCTGTTCACAACAGCCTCAAAAAACTTAAAATATTAATGTAAATTTAACATAAGAAGAGAAAAACTTCTACTCTGAAAGCTACAAAAAATGACTGCAAGAAATTAAAGAATATCTAAATAAATATCTAAATCAATAAATATCTATCTAAATCAAACATCCCAAGTCCACGGACTTACTGTTAAGAAAGCAATTCTCACCAAAGTGATCACAGATTCAACACAATCCCTATCAGAATCCTAGCTGATTTCTTAGTAGAAATTTTGCAAGCATATGGAATTGTCAAGGACCCAGAAGAGCCAAGACAATCATGAAAAATAAGGTCATGTTGGAGGACTCATACTTCCCAATTTTAACTCACAGAATGGGAGAATATATCAAAATCAAAATTTTGATAAGAATGTGTATCTAGAATACATAGAACTCTTAAAACTCAATAAAAAAGAGAAATAGCCCAAATAAAAACCAGGCCAGGATCTGAATACACATTTCTCCAAGGATAACACACAACTGGCCAATAAGCACACAGAAAGATGTTCAACATCATAATCAGGAGGCAAATGCAAATCAAAAGCAAAATGAGATACAACTTCACGTCCACTAGAATAGATCCAATGAAAAAGTCAGATAATAAGTGTTGGTGAGTTAGTAGAGAAATTGAAATCCTCATACATTGCTACTGGGAATGTAAAATGGTGCAGCCACTTTGGCAAACAGTCTGACAACTCCTCAGATGATGAAATATAAAGTTATCACATGATCTAGGAATTCCATTCCTGGGTACGTACCCAAGACAAATGAAAACATATTGTCCATATAAAAACCTGTACATGAATAGAAAAGCATTTATATTTTATAAATATAAAATCATTATTTTATAAAAGCATTATTCATAGTAGCCAAAAGGTGGAAACAACCAAATGTCCATCAACAAACAGATAAACAAACTGTGATACATACATACGATGAAATATTATTGAGCCATTAGAAGGAATAAAATAATGATACAAGCCCTAACTTGGATGAACCCAAAAACATCATGCTGAGTTACAAGAAGCCAGTCACAAAAGTCCACACATTAAATGATTCCATTTGTATTAAGGTCTAGAATAGGAAAATTTATAATAGAGACAAAGTAGATCAGTGGTTGACTTAGGGCTTGGGGGGAGGTGGGTGATGAGGAAATAGAGGGGTGATAGCTAAGGGGTATAGAGTTTCTTTCTGAGGTGATAAAAATGTTCTAAAGTCAACTGTGTTGATGGTTGCACATATCTGTGAATAGGGTAAAAATCATTAAATGGTACACTTTAAGTGGGAGAATTATATATGTGCATTACATATTAAAAAAGCTGTTTGAAAAAAAAATGTTCTATGAGCATTTGAAAGGTTGTGTTTTAAAAGCATACAAACATTTATACACATCAACCTCAATATTTCCAGATGTTTCTCTAACTCTGCTTTTTTTTTTTTTAATTTCATTTCTATGGTCTGTCATGGGCTAAGTATGTGTGTTCAAGCTCTCTAGTGTTCTGTATTATCCATTTCTCCTTGAGGG